>NC_046156.1:22309205-22333844 GCF_011064425.1 Rattus rattus
TTAAACCACTATTTAAAATCATGCTGATTACTAACCCTCAGCTTATCTTTTTCCGTCAACTGTAAAGAGTATCACCCAGTGTCTTTTGCAAATCAGACTGTGTTTAATTTCCTGTGGACATATCTGGCTTCCCCAGGCCTTTGACCCACTGAAATGTTTACTTCACTCCAGCCCTTCCTGTCTTTCTCTCCATCATTCCAAACTGAACCTTTACCTATGAGTCAGCCTCCAGATCTACTCTAGTCTACTCAAACAAAGTCCAGCATTTCCACTGTAATTTTATCACTGGCACTTTCTAGGAAAGAGTATTTGCCATAGTATTGATCTAGTCATCACTAAATCCAACGGAAAACCTTCTAGTCAGGTCCCATGGTTCTCCCTCAAGTGACATAACATATCCCCATTGTACTTAATAGCCCAATTCCTCAAACATGACCATACATGAGTCACTCTCTCAAATCCTTTTCTCATTCTCTGAACTGGCACTCTCTGATCCCCCTTGGCCACTGGATTTTTATTTTTAACCCCTGATTAGTTTCTAATGGTTGTTATTTTGTGGAACCTGAGAGATTTGGTCACCTATAATCTTTTAAATGGTTTCACTGTGTCAGACACCTACACTTCCTGACCTCTAAATATCTTGGCTTTCCTCAGTCATCTCTGAAATACCACTATTAGCCTCATGTGTGGGACGTCTCATATTCCCCTACAGGAGAAATGACTTCCCAGTGACAGCCTTTAGGAAAAGCAAAACCAAACAAAGTCAAGTTTCAGAACAAACTTAAATTCTGTCAACGACCTTACCACATGTTTGAGAAAAGTCCACTATCCCGTCTTTATCTTACCCTCCCCCACATCTACTGCTTGGCTGGAAGAGTTCTGCCAACGTCAGTCACTCCTTGCTGAGGTCATTCCTCTGGTTCCTGGACAGACCAAGGACCCCAAATAGGACCCTGATGTAGAAAGAAGCAGGTGCACAGAAGGTAGAATGGCTGCTACCTCTGTCACCAGTGCCGCACCTGACGTGTCTGCTACATCCTACGAGATCAGCAGGAAAGCCACAGAGCTGCCATCTCGCTGCCCCAGGATGGGTCACTAAGACCCAGTGAACACCACTGAATGCGTGTGCCCAGCATGGCACCTATTTCAGGGTAACGGTAAAATAATGAAAATTAAGAAAAGTGTTGACCATTTTTACATGTCAGTCCATGGTGTTTTATGTGTTCCATGTGTTCCTGCAATGTACAAATACGCGTAACTAGCATGTTTGCTCTGTGGACATTCTTGGCATCTGTCTGGCCCTATACAAAATCGACTGTCTCCCTGTATCCACTTAGGGAAAAATCGCTGATGTCTATTCTCTAATACAGAATTACTGAAAATGTATATGTATAAAACATTTATATGAAGATATGGTGCAGATAATCGCAACCCAGAGTAGGGTCTCACGACACTATCTCTATCCGGAAATGATGACTAGAAAAAAAAAAAGATCCCAAATTATGTGTTGTTATTGGTCACAGTGAGAACACGTGTTAAAAATAACATGGAAAAAAAAACCCTACTTTTCTCCAAATTTGACCCTATTACATTTTGGGTATCCATCAATAGTTGAATGGAAAAAAAAAAAAACTAAGTATCAGAGGAAATATCAAATCATCTGTCGAAAAATCCTGAAGTTTTTTTTAATCCCCCAAAAGTAACATATAACATTTGAAGGAAATAATATATTCCAAATACATAAAAGTTTCGTAAATAATTTTGAATCAAGAGAAGAAACAAAAACAAATCTTATTTTCTTTTTATGGGTTTGTGTGTGTGTCCCTGGGTTTGGGCAAATGCACACAAGTCTCTACAAAAGGCCGGAAAAGGGTATCAGTTCCCAGAAGAGGGTATCAGTCATTCGAGGTGCCTGCTGGGAACCCAACTCTGGTCCTCTGAACAAGCACAGAGCCCTTGTAACTGCTGCACCATCTCTCTGACTACCAGGGAACAAAAGAAAATCTTTAAAGTTACTTTAGAGAGACTAAAATAGAGGATCGTGCATTATGCAAATAATTCTTCCAGGTTTTCAGTTCTCCCCAAATACCCATAACCTGTGATCTCAGAGGTTCTGAGAAAAACACACAAAACACAGGTCACCATTCATTCCTCACTATGTGAGGGTTCCAGAAAAACTCTCAGGACATAAGACTTACGCTTGCTCTGGCTAATATACAGAATTCATATCAATGGGGGGGTATATTCTACTAATGGGGGGGTAGATGGAAATTTTCTAGCGATAATTGTAAACCAGTGGAGTTTATAGCAGGGACTTAGTTTGTCATAGATGTATGCTCTCAAAGAAATGTACACCACTTGTGCTCAATTTTCCTTGATTGAAATCTAGTCTGTCTGCTGTGGACAGCTACAAAGTAGACTTGGCCAGACTCTGCCTTCAAATGAGGGACTCTGTGGTCAGCTTAGAAAAAGTGAGACCTGAAGAACATATGTTGAGAGACAATACTAGTCTATAGACAATTCAGTCTGACAGATTCCATGGTGTCCTCTATGGAAAGCCTATCAAAATGAATAATACACAATCCCCTTTCAAGACGTAAGTTCTTCCCACTTGAGGATGCGTTAAGATAGAACACAAAGGCTGGCCATCTTTCTGTCAGGGTTTCTCTTGTCCTTACTGTTGTGCTGTGTACTCCAGGATATCAGCCTGTTGGCTTCTGGGTAATCTGTCTCTACCTCTTCCTGGCCATAGGACTGCTCGGAATATAGATGTGTAGCACCATATCCAGCTTTGTATGTGGGTTGCTAAGATCAAACTTACGTCATCGCGCTGGTCATGGTAGATGTGTCTTATGATGTCTTTGCACACTAAGTCAATTCCATAGTCCTTGTTTTCTATCTTAAAAAGTAATAACTGATTGATTTCGAGAAGGAGAGGAGAGGCAGGCCAGCACTAATGTTTTGCAACAATTACCGTTCAATGGGTATTTTGGGGGAAAAGAAGAGAAAAATCCAGTTTGGAATCCTACTCAAAGAATTTCAGGTTTTCTTTCAAATGAGTCCCACATGTCGTACATGGTATTAAATCTGTGTCTTAAAAGTAAGGTCGTGTGGGTCATGGGGAGGGGGACAAATTGACTTTTAAACATTATTTGGCTGTGTGTGTGTGTGTGTGTGTGTGTGTGTGTGTGTGTGTGTGTGTGAGAGAGAGAGAGAGAGGGGGGGGGGTGGAGAGAGAGAATTTTCTCACGTATGAAAATGGATACCTAGTAAGTTACTATCAGGCCACTTCACTGTTTAAAATAGAACCTGAAATATCAACAATTATCTGAAAATGGTTTATACTGCTCTACCAAATAGAAAAGAATAAAAGCATATTAGAGGATAATCAATACATATCATTTTGACACACAATCTCTTAACCTACAATTTATTTTTTCCAACTTTACTTCTGATATTTATATAATGTTATCTTATTCACAGACTTACTGACATATCTTGGAACTTACTAAGATAGCATTATTGAAGACAAGCTGGGCTTTCTAGAAACCCTTGAAAGCCTTCAATGAAAAGGTTCAGGGAAAAAGTGATCTCCAAATAGGGCTTGCTTCCCGAGGAAACCTACGCCATGACTCTGACTTGGGAGCCAGAAAGCAACATATAGTCGCATCATATTTGCAAAGGTAAAATCCAAGAAGTGTACATTTTGTTGATAGTTCTACAAACTATTTTTCATTAATTATTTTCTTTGCACCCCTATTGCAGCATCCCCTCCCTTCTCTGCTCCAAGTCTCCCCCAACCCCCACCTCTCCTCCTAGAATATTCTGCTCTCCCTTTTACCTTAGAAAAGGGGAGGCCTCCCATGGATATCAGCCCACCTTGACATATCAAGTTGCAGTAGGACTAAGTACATGTTCTCCTAATGAGACTAGACAGAGCAGCCCAGATAGGGGAGTGGGATTCAAAGGCAAAGAACAGAGTCAGAAACAACCCATGCTCTTGCTGTTAGGAGTCCCAAAGGAGACAGGCTGCAGATCTGTTACATATGTGTAAGGGGCCTAGGTCCACCCCATGCACACTCCCAGTTGGTGGTTCAGTCTTTGTGAGTCCCTAAGAGACAGGTACTTGTATCTGTAGGTTTCCCTGTCGTGTCCTTGACCTCTCTGATTCTTTCAATCCTTCCTCTTTCTCTTGCACCGGATTCCCTGAGCTGTGTTTGGCTGTGGGTCTTTGTTTCCACCAGTGGCTGGGCGAAGCCTCTCAGATGACAGTTAGGCTGCAAGACTCCTGTCTACGAGTAAACTATCGTTTTAAAAAGTCAATCACCAAGATGTGAAAATAAAGTGCGTTGAGATCACACGGCCATCAAATGCAAAGCATCAATGCAGAGATGCCTAAAACCTGCCTACCCTCACGTGTCCCATTAACAACCTGAGACTGGAAAATATTTCCTAGCTAATATTTCATAGGTTTTTTTCTAACTAATGTCCTCACATCATGGTCAGTGCACATGAAAAAGATTATTAAAATGAACTCAAATGAAATGTAAGATAGCTAGGTGTGCGCCCAAGGACCTACCTACACCTTTTTTTCCCATTCCATACCCCACCTGGTCTTTCCTAGAGGATGTTAAAATGAATATAGTTAAGTGGCCTATGCTGCGAATCACTGAGCAAAGGAACAGAACTCCAGGCTGACCTTTCAGCTGGATAGCAATGGCAAGAGGCAGCAGGCAAAGAGCTCCGACAGTAAAATAGAAACAAGTTTCTGTCGGTGCGTCCACCTCTGCTGTACTTCATGGAGCCTAAGCTTCAGGGGCCAGCCCTGTACTACCTGGAGCGGAAGGCAGACGGATGAAATCAGTTGCCCCCTGGTACATGCCAACCACTAGCAGACTACAACAAGACCACTTATCCAGACAGCATGTCGGGCAGGGTAAAAATACAGGTCAATGCTGTCCTTAGCCAATACACAACAGGTGGCCGAATTACAGGGCTGGAGTTTCCTATCTCAGTCCGACCCACCGTACTCTGGTTAAACACAAGCACACAAAGCTACACACACGCATGCATAGACTGGTTAGACCAGTTTAGTGTGTGAAGACAGGAACAGGCTACAGTGAGAAAGAAAGAACAAAACCTATAGATTTGGTTATGTCTACGATAATAAAATAAGGTAACTGGCCACAAAGTGTTTTGCAAAAGAAAAGAAAAAAAGGGGGTGGGATTTTAGTGTTTCCCCTAGTTGAGAGTCTCAACTTGAAGGGATATTTTACATCAATAATGCAGATAATTTGCTAACTTTTACCTAGCTTTGATATATATTTAATAAGTTAATACTAAGCTAAGGCCCTCATTTGAAGGCACTCGGCATTAATGTTTAAAACATGCTGAAGAAAATTTTGAACAAACGAAACCTTTGTTTCAAGACTGTGTTATCTGATAACCACTCATTTAACCACAGACTAGTTAAATATGCACTCAAACCTTACCTTTGAAAAACTATGTGAAAACATACTTAGCGGGACCTGCAAGGCAATTCCACATATCCACCCAGCCTCTGAGCACAGCTGCCTCCAGCCATCTGCCAACCAATTAGGGCATTAGCTGTGACTTGACCCACTCCAGCTTTCCAAGAAGCCAGCAGTTTCAGGACTAGGATGGGGGAGTACTTGGTCAAACGAACAACATGAGCTGTTGGCCACACATCTTGGGAAAGTGAGTCCCTTGGTCTGAGGAGATGCTGTGTGGGATCCGCCATAATGGTGGATACGGCCCACCAGTTTCTTTTTTTTTTTTTTTTGTCTCTAAATTAAAGAATCAGATGATTATGTTTCAGAAGACAAAAGCAAATGTGCCTACCACCCTGAGAAAGTAGAACGGAAAAGTCCTCGTTTTCCTTTATTTAAAAAGAGAAACACATGACTCTGTATGTCAATTCAAGTGGTCCTCCAGAAGCAGTAAGAGACACAGGCTTCTGATGACAAGGCCCAGATAGACCTACTGTGTGTGAGCCAAGCTGGGCAGCATCTCAGATCAGCTGGCACACTTGCAGGCCAGCCAGTGACTCCATCTAAAGTGGGATTAGGCCCAGGAATTTCGAATCAATTTGCATATTTTTATTCTATTACTTACTTATTTATGCCTGTGCCTGTGTGCATATCACAGCATATGGGAGGAGCTCAGAGGACATTTGAGAGTTGGTTCTCTCCTGTCACCTCGTGTACGCCAGGGATCCATCTCAGGTGTTCACTCTTGGCTCAAAGAACCCTTACTCACTGACCCAACTCAGAAGCCCCCAAATGGAGTTTTTAATATTATAATGTCTAACACTGATCATAAAACCAAAACAACACATTTTTATGAAAAATGCTATCTAAAATACAGCAAAAAAATGATCCTGACAAGAAAGGTATCACAAATAAATGATCATGTTAATATTCATCCTTATAAAGGAGCTCATTAAGCAAGATGGCCTACAGGAAGGCAAAACCAGCATGTTCTCTTATGTATGAATCCTAGCCTATAAAGTAACACACACAGACACACACACACACATACACACACACACATACACACACATACTACATGTGTATATGTGTGTGCATATAACTTATGCCTATATATATATGAAATATTTATACCTATATACACATATGTATATATACATGTAGTATGTGTACATGTATGTATGTGTGTGTATGAACTGTAGAGGGATGGACAAAAGGCCACATGTGAAATGAAAGAGATAAAGACTGGAGAGAGAATATGAAGGGATATTGGGGCAGGAACTAAGAGGAAGGAGAGTCTCAGAGCACATTGTTTGTAAACGTCATAAATATATCTAACGCCTTGTATGTTAATTGAAAAAATTAAGTAGAAAACGAATTGATCACCAAGAAAAACTCATGTTACACTTGACTTATTTTTATGTATACTTTACCTTCCCAATTATCCTCACTTTATTCTCTCACAGGGTTTTAAAATTATAAACAAGAAAAATCAGTCCTTCCAAAGCTGAACGTATTAGGAAACAAACAAACAAGGGGTTGGGGATTTAGCTCAGTGGTAGAGCGCTGCCTATGCTGGGGCGGCCCTGGTTTTGGTCCCCAGCTCCGAAAAAAAAAAAAGAAAGAAAAAAAGAAACAAAAAAACAAACTCAAAACAAACAACAACAAAATTAACCTACAGATTCCTCACTTTAGAAATGACCTCTGATGTCTGGAACATGGTGCAATGTTATGAGTACTTGCTGTTCATCCAGAAGACCCCAGTTTGGTTCCCAGCACCCATATTAGGTGACCCTGTAACTCTACCTCCAAGGGATCTGTCATTGTTCTGGCCTTGAAAGCCACCTGCACAATGGTGACACTCACATACATAGACACACACCCATAAATTAAAAACAAACAAACAAAAAACCGAATACAATCTTTTTTAAAAACAGAAATGATTTCTAACTAATTTATATAGTACTTCAAACTTCCAAACTACTGCATTAAGACAAAGATTGAGAGATTTAGGGGAGGGGGTTCAGAAATGGGAAGCAAGATAAAAAGATACCTGCTGCTTAAATTATTGCTAATTAACTGCAGTTTAAATACTGAAAACAATTGACATACGCAGAAATATACACACAAATACACACCCTGGAGATCCCATATGTTTCCATTTTGCTACTATTATCATTTACTGTGTGCAAATCAGTCAAGTATTTACATTAAAGCTTTTCTGAAGCAGAAGAGTACCTACAATACAGTGTGACTGGGAAGCCTTAGTCCTACAGAGGAGAACCTGGGCAGGGCAAGGTCTTCAGCTATGAGACTCTGACCCATGGATTTAAACCAGATCCCACAATGCAGCTCGAGCTCAAGAGAATCATTATGACCCAGAAACTCATTAGATATTCAAACTCTGTTCCATATTCTAGGCCTCTGAAACCAACTGTTTTATGAGGGCCATGGGCTGATTCTGATCTGTTCCCATATGGAAAGGCTAGCCATAGTTCTTTCAATCCTTTTTTTTTTCCATTTGTTACTGAAAGGTCAACAGTACAGGACCAAGAGGTGAAAAAATGAGCAAAATTAACATTACCTTTACCATCATGGTGTGTGTGTGGTGTGTGTGTGTGTGTGTGTGTGTGTGTGTGTGTGTGTGTGTGTGTGTGTGTGTCCCGGCCCCCACCGGCCAGGTCAGAACTCTTGCCTCTTGTCTGCAATGGGCCAGGTACCAAGAGACTTAAGGCTATAGAGGAAGCCTTGAAAATCTGGCCACTGAAACTGCAAGTTTCAGAAACTGCTGAAAGCCCCGGAGGTAATTCTGTCCCCATGTAAGCTAAGTCCGTACTCCTTCATAGTGACAAATGATAGTGGGAGAAGAATAAGCACTGATCCCTTAGGTCCCACTAGGAATCCAATCCCCACGTAGCTCTCCCCAGAGTTCCAGGCAAGCGGAATTCTAATTGATGTCAGCTGCTTCAAGGGAAGGGCTACTGTGACCTTAAACTTGGCCCCAGGTCCACTCTCACATCCAGGAACAAAGCCAGAGGGCTCTCCTGGCAACTGCCTGATGTGCTAAATGGCAGGCCTAGCCACTGAGGGAATCCTGACCTGTACCAGGGACAAATCCACCACTGCAGGAAGCAGACAAACCAGAGAGATTAGCAGTTAGCCCAGATGATGCCTGCCCATCCCCTGGGCCTCAGGGAGCAGAAACAGGGTTCTAAATCACACTCTGCAGAAGCTGAGGCTCCCGCTCTGTCTCTGCTCCACAGACAGGCACAGAATGCTGTGCTAAGTCAAAGGGAAACAAGTGAGCAAGGCTTTCCATCAGAAATGCAGTACATCGATGCTCGGCCTTTTGGCTAAGATCGAGTGCAGAAATGCAGTATATCTGGTCTCTGCATGAATATCTTACCTCGGTAAAGAGGTCTTTCATAGACATGTGTTCTTAGAATGCAAACAGAGCATAAGTTTGAAAGTCAATGTAAACAATGGCTCTGTAATAAGAAGAGTCATTAGCCTCCCTCTGCCAAAATCAGGGCTCCCTTGAAAGAGCAGGAAGGGTCCCTGACCAGACTTGATACAACAGCACTGCCCCACATCATTCCACCCTTCAGTCCCTTGCCTGCCCACCTCCCACACCAGGTTTTCAAGAACATACCTTGCTATCATACAAAAAAAAATGTCTATTTCAGTTTGTGTTATTGCTACCCAGAAGGCTATTCTGCAGTTCTTCCTACAGTAAAACAATAGAGGGTTCCATTCAAACATCAGGTCACCCGTCACAGGTTCCAAGTTCGTTCTACACTCTTTATTCTGGTTCCCACATTATCAGAGGCCTCTGCCACAGCTCCGAACAAAATAAGAACAAAATAAGAGTGTGTGTGTGTGATTCGGGGCCTTCAGTAAAAGGCAGCACCTTCGCAGTCCTACACTTCCTGAATCCTGAAGAGTTCTAGTCCATATCTAGCACCGGTTGGGTCCCAGTCAGTTGTTTCAAAGCTCAAATAATGTAATCAGTGGACGCTGTCAGGGAAACTGCTACTGTGTAGACAGTGAAAGAGTTTGGATTTGGAGTTTGCTACGCTCATGAATGTAAGACCCTGCACGGCCTTTAGTTTAGTCAGAGCTGTGATGTGCCCTTCTTTGGGCAAACATTGTTTCCCCGCTACTCTCTGTGTCCTTGCAAGGCAGCTACCAGGCCTTATTCACAAGTGCCTATCTCACATCATCTGTACCAGAGGTACAAACATCTACCACGCTGGCTGACCAAACTGGGCAGTCACAGCAATGTCTAGCTACATTTTTAAAAAGTATCATGTATAAACACTTGCTAAGGAACAATGACAAAACAAGAACCAACTTTCAGAACTAACTTTGGCCATCTTCTGGCTCCTTCCCATTCTCTGGGTTATTCTGTCCTTGCCTGTGTCTAGGTTTCTCACTCTGTAAGCCATCTAGGTAAAACTGTACCAATGAAACTGCCATAAACACACCACGCACCACACCACACCTTTTCGCTCTCCTGGTGCTCATAAGAAGCCTCTCTTCCCCTGCGGTTCTCATTAGAGTTGGGCATAGTCTATCTCTAACTCATTCTGAAAAATCTTTTTCTGATTCATCACTTTGTCAACCCCTCGGTTAGACATCACGTTCAACCCCGGCTTCTACAAACTACCCTTACCTTCCTTGTTAGGAATTATAGCTATGCACTAAGGGTACGTCTGTATTCCAGCCAGATCACACTGTGATCCAGAATATGCACTGCAGCAGGATCAGATCTTTGGATGTGATCCCTTGCTAGGGCATCGATGCTGCTAGATTAAAATTTCTCTACCTAAAATCTATAAAGAGATGAATACTCAGATTGCCAATAACCAGAACACCAGTTCTAGGGGTCAGCACAAATAAGCAAACTGTGGCAGATGTCAGGGCCACTCCACTCCTCCACAGAAAATACTTTTATTAATAAAAAGCACAAAAGAGCTGCAAGGAAGCTGAGGAGCAGCAAATATTTGCAAATATATATTTTTTGCCATTTGCTTTCTTTGGCTTCTGTACTTAATGTGGGATTACCCGCATGCATGTACAGGTGTCCATGAAGATGTGAAAAACAGGCATGCGGAAATCACATATATATGTGAACATAAGAAAAAGGAGAAACAGACACTATAAAGTTAGGTTTCAGGCCTCGATCTGCCCAAAACACATTTATGTCTCCTTCATATTTCCCTTACATCTTCCCAACACATGATCCTTGACCACCCACCCCACCCCCTTTTATATTCTCCTTTCTTTTCTGAATATTTTCACAGGCTCTCTTTTAAGGGTAGCAATCAGAATTATACAAGCGATACTTTACCGTGAAATTTTTCAAGTATAAACTAAATATAACTTTGCTGATCCAATTATCCAAACAAATAAACTCTAAGTTAACATATAAATATCGTCTGGTAGACTCAGCTGTCCAAATAGGGTAAAAATCTCAGAATAAGGCAACCAGATATCATAAAACATTACCAAGGTCTTAAGTCAAGGTTCAGGACCCCTATATCCAGAAGGCTTGATGGGAGAGGCTTCCTGGACTTAGTATTTGAAGTGACTTTATGAGGTAATTATCTTTAATCCAAAAGTCTGGCATGTTCGGGTTTCTTGAAGGTTTGAATGACTCCATTACTCAGAAGACTTCAGATATGGGAGGATGCTAGATTCCAAGTTACCATTATTTCACTTTTACTCCAAACACAAAGAAAAGCTTTTTTATGTCCTTCACCCATCTGCCCTACTTTTTCCCAATTTACCCATGTTTCAGTTTATGTTCGGAGTCATGGGTTAGAGTATGTTCCTGACTGTAGCTGCTGTGATCTGAACACTTAGGCCTCCCCCAGATTCCTATGTTGAAATCTAATATCCAATACTCTGGAAGGGTTCATGAATGGGACTATACAGTTCTTATAAATGCAGTCACTGTCTATAGGTAGAGACCCCCTTCCTTCTCCCATGTAAGAACACAAGAGAAGTCATTCTCCGTGGACCAGGGAGCAAGACCTACCAGGGACATTACATCTTGCAACATACTGGTAGATTTCTGTTACTTATATACAAGTCAGAGTTAGACATTTTTGTATAACAGCCTTTACAGAAAGGTTTTCTCCCCTTTACCTAAATGTTACAATAAATCCTTTCTGTCCAGTGTCTTTGTCACTCTTATTTATATTTTTATATTCAGAGTGAAATGGAGTAGTTACCCAAGAAAACCCATGCAACTTTTCACGATCCATGATATCCAAATATCTTCAAATCTCTGTCCTGAAAATTGCAAAAATGTCATGTGGGATCTGTGTAGAGGAGCCAGATGTGTCCTTAGACTACACACAGGATTAGACTTCAGGGATAAGACTTCATAAGCCCTATTCGTCCACACTCTTCCTCTGTTTTCTTCCACAACACAAATCATTTATTTTATATGTTCATTTTTTAGCTATAATGATCACCTCCATTTATACCTATTGGGCCCATTAGTGAATTTAACATGAAGTCGTCACTGAAAGCTAAACATTATCATGTGAAAGGTAGAGAAAAATAAACCTAATAAAAGAGCAAGACATTTATTATACTTATATGTTACTTCTAGGTAACAAATAAACAATCATAAAGATATTATCTAATGCTTATGCATTTATCAATAATGTACATAAGGCAATTCAATCAAGTGTTAAGATAATCTTGCTGCTGTGTATTCTTTACTAGTCTTAAAATACTAATTTTATCTCATTTTGTGTTTACGGTTTCAGTACTGAAGAAAGGGAAGTACCATCACGGCCTTATGTCATGAACAGGAGATAATGTAGAACCCCATCTGATAATACAGAAAAGGGGGCTAATACGGATGTGCACAGGGTAGGCTCGTGGTTTGATTTAGTACCACTGAGTTAATTCCAACAGAACAAATGTCTTTTGCTACCTAACTCTAGCCTCCATCAGCATTGAAATTTCTAACCAAACCTAAACTGTGGATACTGTCAATTTCTTTGGCCTAAGAATCCTCAAGGACTTTGCAATCAGCAAAGGTCTATTGTGACACTCGAGGAACCGCTTCACTGTAGCATTGTCACACTCGAAAATGGGCCTGGATAACAAGAGCATAAGCATATGAATACTCAGGAGATGAAAAACCCAAGTGTGTACAAAAATATTTGCATGTCTCCTTTCTTTCAAATAGTCTCCATTGAAAGGTTTTCTCATGCCGAGTATAAAATAGCAAAAATTAAATAAACACTTTTAGCTCCATTGAGAGTAAAAGCCTATACTTCAGCAAACTTCATAACCAGTAGGTTAAATTCTCTTGGTATTAGGTGCTGTTTTGTAAGCTGTCATTCTTTATGACACAAGACTAGGATAGTTACAATATAATATTTACCTTTCTAAGAAAAGTGACAGAAGAAGAGCGTTAAGGGAGTAACCATGGGAAGGAGGCCAAGGGAGTTTCCTTCCTCTCTCACCTCTCATACTTTAATGTGAACCAGAACAACTCAGAGGACTTAATAAACCTGCGACTGCTGGACCTGACCCCAGGAACCCAGACTCAGTAGTTGCAAGATGGAGCCTGAGAGTCTGTCTACATTTTCACAGGTTCCCAGGTACTGGTGAGAGGCTGTAGCCTGGAGACCATCCTTGGCACACCATTCATTCTGTTTCCCTTGGACATGGCCTCCAGCTCTGTGGAAGGCTGAGGACAGCACAAGGAACCTTGCCTTGTAGGAAGGTTTCTTCTGACAGAACACTGTCAATCAACTGAGTATATGCACCAACCTGGTTATACTTCATTTTTTTAGATCACAGCAATTCAATTATGTAGGCAGTAAGTGCAAATAAAAATATTTTTATGCGAAAAACAGATGGTGTATAAGGTGTCTGAAGGCTCACTGATACGAAAGATCTTTAATTTACTGTTTTATACAGTAACTGGTGTAGTGTGGGCTCCATGCTTGGGTCTTACCTGTGACTGGGGCATCAATATCCAGCAAGTTTTTTTCCTGTCGGAGAATCGAAGCACCCTCTGTTATTATTCTCAACGCGACACTTTCTTCCAGCCTGCCTTCCTTCATGAGATGTGCTTTTAAGATATCCACACGAGGCTTCCCATCGTTATCAAACACTTCCTTTGCTGTCAGCCGGTGACTTGGCGGAAATGGAACGGCTGTAAGAAAAGTCAAAAGGTTACATTAACCAAAGCGCTTCAACCACCGGTCAACACCACAACTGTCACTAAGCGGCTAATGCTGACTTTAATACGAGCTCAAATTAAAACACGTTCAGGCTCTATCAAGAGTTAAAGACTGACTTCTTCCTTTGATTCTAGAAATAATTAGCAACCATGGAAAACAGGGGCTTATGGGTCTTCTCAGTGAGGGCTACTGCTGATGTAAGAAGGATCCTGATTGAGTTTAGATGACAATATAATTCCCATTAGGCAACCCCTGATTCCATAAATGAAAACAGATCCTAAATGCCCACTGATAACCCACCCCCAAAAAAGATGGTTCTGTTCTGTTTGGATCAATGGAAGGGATGAGGCATCTTGACAAGTGGGTCTGTTCTAACTGAAGTC
The DNA here is from genome assembly GCF_011064425.1 of Rattus rattus. Classification (NCBI taxonomy): domain Eukaryota; kingdom Metazoa; phylum Chordata; class Mammalia; order Rodentia; family Muridae; genus Rattus; species Rattus rattus. The sequence goes on from NC_046156.1 coordinate 22,323,318, forward strand.
CCATCTCTGAGTCAATGTCCCCCTGTTAACCACTTACGATTAAAGAAAGGAACAGATGTTTTAAAGCTAAAGCCAAAAATGCACTAATACCTCAACAGGAAGGTCAAAGTTGCATTTAAAACTGTGCCAATAACTCAGCCCATAAAGCATGTGCAACAAAAGGTTGAAGACCCGAGTTCAATCCCTTATACCCATTTTTGAAAAGCTAGGCCCAGTGGTGATATATGCCTAAGATCCCAGCACAGGGACACAGAGACTGGAAGAGCCCTAAGGATCAGTGATGACAGTCTAGTCAGCATAGGCTAACCTGTGAGTCTCAGATCTCAGTGAGAGAACTTACTCAAAATACAAGGCTAAGAGCCTCCTGAGGAATAACACCACGGGTTGACTGGCTTACACACATACACAGACACAGACACAGACACACACACACACACACACACACACACACACACACACACACACACACAAACACATGCATGCACATGCACACACGCACACGCACACAAAGACCCAAATTTAAAAGAGAACTGAGGGGACATTGTGAAGAGGGAGGAAGAAACTGGTAAGGTAACTCAACCTATAAGCACAGGAAGCATGAACACCTATACTAGAATTCCCCAGCACCACATACAAAGCCAAGCATGGCCACTCATCTGTATCGTTGAGGGAGGTGGCAGAACAAAAGGTCCTTGACCCCAAAGGCCAGTCAATCTAGCCAAAAACTCTAGGCTCAGTGAGCGACAACATCTCTCAAAAACCATAAGGTAGAGAGGGATAAAGGACACTGGCTGCTGGCTCTCGTGTACATATATACACATGTATGCACACATATACAGTGCACACACAGATGCAAATACATACATACATGTATACCTGCATACATACATACATACATACATACATACATACATACATACATACATAAAACCACATTTTAAAATAGCAGGAGACAATATAAGGCCAGAGGAAAAAAATTCAACCGGGAAAATGTTGGTTTCCTTGTTAAAAGAAAAAAAAATCACATTTTTTGATTCTTTGTTCCATCTACCCCATGCAATTGTACATAAGAATCCACTTATAGCTACTTTCACCTGAACATACATGGCACATGCTTACTCTGACAGCTCACTCTTTCCCCAAGCTCCTGTAGGAGCCAGAAAATTCAAAGATTCATTGTGAGAGAAGGTGTCAGGAATTCTGATAATGGGCTATGATATGAGCTGTTTTGTTAAAACTCATTTTTTTATTTCACACAAGAATTCATCCACTGGACAACTCATATCCATTGATGTCATTTGTAGAACTTGCCTGTGCCATGCCCACAAGGCCATGTTCCAAAGAGTATTTTCATTAAGACGCTTCTCTCAGTGGACAAGAATCAAACAAAAAAATCTGTTCTCCTACAGTATATTATACTTCCTGAAAAGAAATAAGACTTAGATATATGTCAAGAAATGTGTACAATCTAACGCTATAGACTTGTTGCCGAGATGACAATGTAAATACATATTTTAAACATGAGAATGAACTTTTACACATGGATGCAGCCACAGTCTCCTAACAATCCAACCACATGCATGTAACAATGCTGAGGACATGAAGAGGCAGAGACAGACTCCATGGGTGACCAGTTGGATTTGGGGTCCAGCAGAAGGAACCTGGCAATAAACCTTGACTCTGAACTCTCAAATCTTGGGGAATTAAGTAACCTCCTCTGGCTTCAGTTACCTTGCCTGTACAGTGAGATTCTGTCCATGTGCAGAGTGTTATAATAACTAAAGTAAATAGAATGTCAACAAATACCTACGACACTGTTATTTCATGCCAGCCTTTGCGTAGGTAATAAAACCAGACACGACGGGAAAACTGTAACCCTAGGAAGGTATATGTACATGGGTTTACATATAAACTCCTTGAGTCCCTAGAACGTGAACGTGTGGGCGACCTGAGGTTCAAGATTACTAAGTAAGCACATTGCCCAATATAATCACCTATTTGTGTGTAACGGACTTTAAACCTAGGCAATCTGATGCAGGATATGCATGTTAACAGTTAAACTACCCTATTTCCCAAGTCTCCTCAAGACAACACATACATATTAAAAAACAGTCAGTAAGCCATGATTCAGAATTGAAATTCTGATATAGAGAGTTGTTTCTCATAGATAACCGATGTTCCTATGACAAGAGTCTTCTTCTTCTTCTTCTTCTTTTTTTTAATTTCAAAGAGATCTATTGGCCAACAAAACACAAAGCAGAATATCAGTGCTCACAGAAGAGAGGAAAAGGAGGATATTAGGTCATGGAGCTTGGAACGTCTTGGCCCTCACCAATATCGCCAATTCTTCTTACCTAGATGTTTGTTGGCAAGTGTGGAAGGCAATAGCTTTGGTGGAGCCAGGAAGGAGCCTATGCTTGACCACAAGCACTGACAAAAATCAGACCCTGTGGCACGGGAGAATACACCAGGTTCTCAGGTGGGCTAGCCAGCCTTAGAGTGAACCTCAATCATGGAGCCTCAGACCCAGAGAGAGAGTGGGGGTGGCAGAGGAGTGGAAGAGAGAGAGAGGGAGGGGGAAATGGAGAGGGAGAAGGAGAGAGGAAGGGGGAAAGGGAGAAAGATTGTTGGGGGGCATGGGCACAGAAGCACATGGAGGTCAGAGGGCAGCTTTGTGGAGTGGGTCCTCTGCCTGCTTGGGCAGGAAGAGCCTTTAGCCAACAGGCGGAGGAGATAGGAAAATAGCCAATAGTGGGACCCTACTTCCTACTGGCTGATATGACTGGATCTCTCAGTAGCCAGACAGATGGCAAGGTCTGCAGGAGCCACGATGGGCTACCACACTGACAATAATGATCGGTAGAGGAGCTGAAGGCCAGGGAGACGTTTTCCAGAACAAAAATAAGAGCAGACTAATATTTGTACACCTTTTGGCTTCACGGAAAAAAAATACCAGCTTTTCAAAGGTCACGTTTATTTGCTTTTTCTCTCTTCACCTAGAGCCCTACATGAAGGCTGGTGCCAAATGTTGAGCAAAACTATTTGGACCAAAGAACCCCATGGGCTTGAAAAGTATTTTTTTTTCCTCATTAACTCATTGTGAAAGTGACTGTGCTTTATGTAATAAACTTGGGCATCTCCTCCTCCCTTCCCTTGGAGTGGACCCACAGAAGTGAAGTTTCTGAATGCTACTAAAACTCATCAATAGCTGCTTAGTTTTGAGCTAGGTCTTGCTGAGACAGTTTTCTTATGACTGCCTTAAATATAATCATAGAATAAACCTTTATAAGACTTACTAGAAACATCATATAGATAAGTGAGAACACCCAGCTTCCTCTAAGTTCACCATTCCCACGAAATGTCACTTTGTTATCTTCAAATGAATAACACAGGCAAATACTAGGTAAGACGTGGGGTGAGGATGATGCAATCCTTTCATTGCTAAGCCAAAACTGCCTTAAGTAGGTTCACCTCCAATGGACAAAGGCTCAGCTGCATGATATGGAGGAACGTTTTCAGTCCTTATGTTTATTGAAGCTGCAATCTGTTTTACATTCACCAGAAAAACACCAAGCCAGAAGATTTAGTAACAAGAGGAGCCAGATCCCTGGGTTCAGCTGACTACAAGGACCATGCCTGAAAAGATCTACCAGTCTCTTTGAGCTCTGAATTAAATGGGTTTTAAACAAACCACTATTGGCAATTAGCAGCCATCCATGAGCTCTTGCTTTGTGTGATCTGATCCTAGTACCTAGAATTACTGCTTCTCATATCTGAGGAACTCCATGCACTCCTGAAGGAATTCCCATTATGCTAAAGGAAACAAACAAGAATCATGGTCATGCTAACAACTTCACTAGAAGGAGGATGGATTTCTGCTATGGGACTTCTTTCAGGAAAATTTCATAAAATGGAGACAGGAGAATATTTTGCCTAGTAACTTCTTAAAAACCATAGTTTTTTAAGAAGTTTTTAACCCTTAAGTGGTATCACAGCTAAAAACCCAAGCACTCCATGTTCTCAAAGGAGAAAGGGCCTAAGCACAGCAGGTTTTGCTTTCTCTACCACTCTGATGGCAAAGCCCTGTAGATGGTTGTTGGAGAGAGGGCTGACTCAGCAGTTAGGAGCACTTGCTACTCATTTGGGGACCAGAGTGCAATTCTGAATACCCACAATGAGCAGATCTCAACTGCCTGCAACTTCAGCTACTGGGGATCTGATGCCCTCTTCTAAAACCCATTGGTACTGCATTAATGTGATGCATATAGGACAAGCAGGCACAGACACAGACACAGACACAGACAGACAGACAGACACACACACACACACACACACACACACACACACACACACTAAAACAAAAGGTCTGAGCCTCTGCTTCTATTTTCTTCTCATATACATAGAACATAAAAATTTATCTTTAGTCATTGTAGGTAGTAAAATTAACCTTTTGTATGCTAAGCATAGGTTCTGTCTCCAAATTGCCCCTAATTTTGGGGGCCTTGAAGCAAAGTAGAAAACTTCCATTCAATACTGACTCACTGATATTTAAAAAGAGTGCATCGTAAGGTTAACCAGGACTAAAACTAGGATTGTCACCAATGTCCCCTGATTTGTATGTCAGTACCTTAACCTCTAGACATAAATCACTTACCATGGTACTGACAGGCACAGATGATTGAGAAGTGGAACCAAGGTATGCTGGGAGTCTATCATAAGCCCTGCATTTAGAGGACCTAGTGTGTACTTGTGTGCAGGTGTCTGACTTTCCCATTGCTGTGACAACACACCCTGACAAAGCAAGTTAAGGATGGAAGATTTTATTATCTGAGCTCAAAATTACAAAGCGATGCAGTCCACCATGGCAGAGAAAAACAAACAAAAGAGAAACTCAAAAAGCAAAGAGACATGAACTAGAATGATGTGTCCAGGCTACAAAATTTCAAGACCTGACTCCTAGTAACCCAATTCCTCCTGAGAGGTTCCACTTTCTAAAGAGAATCTGACTTTCCCAAGCAATGTCACCAAGAGGAAACAAAGCATTCAAACACACAACAGACAAGCCTGGAGCACAGTGAAGAGGACAGTTAACTTTCAAACTACAACAATGTATGTATCTGAATTATCCCACTAATATTTATTTATATATATATATACACACATATTTAACATTAAATTAAGATGTTTATTTAATAACCTAAATATAATTTCATGCTACAATTCATTACGCCAATTTCTTCTTAATTTTTTTTTTAAAAAGCAGCTCCCAAAAACATTTAAAATGACGTACGTGACCTCATGCACAGACACTAAATGGGCATTTCCTTCCACACACTTTTCTCCGTGTTCTGTATCCCTTTCAGGATCCTGAACTGCATGCAGAGCTCTTAGCTTATTTAGAGATAAACCTATGCACTATTAGTGTAAAGGAATCCCTGGCAATATTAGTATAAAGCCCAGATGGAGGCCTAATGGTCCATGCCATCAGAAAAGCATATAGAATGCTAGCCAGCCTGCTTTGTCTCCCCATCCCTCACTGCCAGCAAGCATCACCCCATTGGATCAAACAGAGCAGGGCAGGGGAAAGGCCACTGCAAGCCCAGACATGCTCATCTCATCCCACTCTATAACCAGAACATGCACATGAAGAGCCCTTGTCCCATAAGGGCTGCCGGAGATACTTAGGTCAGCGCATGTGAAGAAAACAGCTTAAGGATATCACATGTCAGACAACTTAAAACACGTTCTGGCCTGCACCTTCTTAGAGTGGCACTCCAATCTCGTGGGCATTTGTGTATGTCGCCAACCTTCATTCTAATCAAAGGCTGGCAGAGTAGAAAGACGGGGCTGACCTATGGGACATGAGAAGGGCAGTTCACATTTCCTGCTTGCTCAGCTATCAATCCAAAGCTACTGACAGTCAAGCTGCTCTCAGAGGCAGCTTCCCCATTTCCAAGAGCTGTCTCAGACACAGAGAGCAATAAAACAACAGAACAACAACACTCACTCGGGCAGGAATGTTGGTGACCTTTGAGTCTAGCCTTAACCAACTATCTCTCTTCTCTTACCCTAACCTGGGCCACAAATCTCATAAACAACCTTGCAGGGTCATTTGCAAACAGGACAATCTTTAAGAAACACAGTAAACAGTTACTGTGTTTGTACATGTTTTTCTTTAATTTGCTTAATCTTTGAACCTGGTTATAGAGTATATCATTTGTGCAATGCAACTCCCAAGTTACACACACACACACACACACACACACACACACACACACACACAAACGCGTCTCTTGAGAAGCCCATACCGCTGTTTTGGTGGGTACCTATATGGTCCTTTCATAAAATTCATCAATACACCTCTCTCTATCCCTCCCTCCCGTCTCCTCTCTTTTGCTTCACAAACCATCGACCCATGAAATGTGATCCTATTCAAAGTAAGGAGGAAGGGGAAGTATACAGGAAGACATCTGAGACTTCCAGGCTATGCTGTGTGGTCCCATTCTGAGGGACCTAGCCTAATTTACATACAGCATTAAACAATTCTCAGTTTATCTGTGTATGGAGTGTGCATAAGCAAAGATAAACAAATCATGTGTGGGGGAGAGCCAGACCCTTAGAACATTGTGAATATACTTAACAGGGCTCTGCCCACACCAGTCACACTGATGCTACTCGCTTGACTTGTTTGAAAACATCAGGCTTACACTGGAGTTAGTTTCTGTCAAATACACTTATAAAGAGAACTCCCACTTAATAATGTCCTGGTGTTTTCATTTATCTTTGACAACATCCATCCCCAACAACGTCCTCTTCACCCACTTCCTCTACGGAACCCCCCTCCCAAATCCACAAGTCCTGAGGCTTAAAATATATTCAGTCAACATACATGTGTCCCAATTACTTCCCAGTTCGCTAGCAAACTGAAGATCTAAACTGAAGACCTCCTTCAGGTTTCCTGGTTGCTGGCACGCAAATACAGCACAATGAGGTTTTATGCAGTATGTCAAAAATGTTCATAAAAGGGTAGAGCTGTGCTCAAAGCATTTCTGAAATAAGCAATTTTCCCTTTCCCCCTGACTTACCAACGATACATGATACACAGTACATTTTGAACCAAACTCTAAAATATCTTACAAGCAATTTTTTTTAATAGAACAGAACAACAGTTCTTTCAGGAAAGAAAGGGACCTTCAGAGGAAACATGGAAGTAGAGGAAGACACCAACATATAAATGATAACGGATACATGAAATGTCATGAGGAAACCTATGCCTTTGTATGCCAAATTAGAATTAATTTCTAAAAGTCAGATAGTAAATAAAAGAATTGCCATTTCAAGAATTAATAATTATAGAAAATGAGCACAAGAACACCACTGACAACTACTTCTATAATTTGAATTTTAATGTAATTTTCATTAAAAGGCGACCATGTGTGTATGTATGTTCCTAATCCTTCATGTGTGTTGTTTCTTTCTTCCTCAATACAATGCCTAAAGGACCATGTGACAATCATGACCGTCCATTCTGTCTCTGTTTGCCGATTTGAGAGGCTCTATCATAAAACAATTTTAACTTTTGACTATGATGGGAGGTTCATTTTATTACAATTGCAAATGTCTTATACAATGAATTATGTAATAATGACTCAACATGATTCATTTATGAAAAGAACTTATTGTAGCTGCTTCAAAAAATTTCAGCATTGTTGAAAAACTTAAAATAACAGTGAACTCGAATATTTTATTGTTAAAAAAATAAAATGTATACACACATGTATATGGCTGGCTAGCCACCACTTCAGAATAATTTCATATATGGTTATGAGGAAAGCACAAATATCTTTGCTGATTTAAAATATTGTACTTCTAATTTAAGGATTTTATTAAATATTGAATATTTTAGTAAAGATTGAAGTCTTATTAGATTTCTTTTAACTTTCAACAAAATTTTATTACACAAAGGTTGTCACATAATTGGATCTTTCTCTACTTTGTACACAATCGTTCTCGCCCTCCACAGGAAGGCTGTTTCTGAACTTCTCATGTGGTGACACAGCGCTACAGTCCTGATGCTGACAGAACAGTAAAGATGCCTCAGGGATTTAAGTTGAAAGCAGGACACTGGGATATGGCTCTTGCACCCTGCATCAGAAATGTACAAATGTCTTTATTCATAAATACAAAATAAATTATCTCGAGGCATTGACAATGACAGCAGTAAACCATTAAGTATTGTCAAAGGAAACCAGTAACTGATGGTTACAGTGGTCAGACAGCCTTCTCTTCAGTCATTTTCTTCAGATGACTTCTCTGAAGTTACCAGTGAGGAACGTGCCTTGAGCTTCCTGTCACAGTTTATTGATAAGGGCAAAGCTCTATTCTAGGAGTTAGAACAGGCCACTTCCTATTTTACCCATTGCACCCATTCCAGGGTCCTTTAGGAATCTCTGTCATGACAGCTTAGGCTGTAGTTAGGAAGGAGGTCACCCCAGCAGCATCCAGTAAAGCTTTGTAAGAACCTTTGTTGGACTAACGATTCCCTTTCCACCATGTTCATAAAATCTCCAAGCACGGCATCATAACCAACCTCTGAGGAACTCTGCAGAATCTTCTCAACTATCAAAGATCCTTCAACACTTGCATTCTTGGCAATCGTCACTGCAGGAATTTTAAGTGCTCTTTTAATAATTTCTACACCTATCTTCTGATCTTTATCGGCAGGCTTCAGTGAATCCAAGGCTGGGATTCACCAAAGCAGAACGCAGCCCCCTCCTAGAACAATGCCTTCTTCAACAGCTGCTCTTGGAGCATTGAGAGCATCTGTAACTCTGTCTTTCTTCTCATTCACTTCAACATCACTTGTCCCTCCGAACTTCAACACAGATACTTCATCTGAAAGTTCAGCAAGTCGCTCGTTCAGCTTTTCCTTCTCAGATTCACTAGTTGTGATGTCTAGCTGCTCAGTGATTTCTTGAATACAATTTTCAGTGTGACCTTTGTCACCTTTCAAAAGCATGGCATCATCTTGGGTGACAATGACCTCTCCAACTTTTCCTAAGTCACGAGCTTGAACATCTTCAAGATTTAGATTCAACCCCTCTTCTCCAAACACCGCACTACTAGTAGCAATAGCCGTATCTTTAAACTAGTTCTTCCTATTGTCCCAAACCCTGGAGCTTTGACTGCTACAACCTGAAGACCAACGTTTAGTCTGTTCAAAACCAGCGTGCTAAGAGCTTCTCCATCAACATCTTCAGCGATTATGACCAAGGGCTTTCCATGAGCATTGGCAATTTCAAGAGCAGATACAATGGACTGAACACTAGAAATTTTCTTTTCATTCAACAAAACAGGCATCTTGGAATTCACGTTTTTGACGTTTTGATGTGTTAATAAAATATGGGGAAATATATCCTCTATCAAACTTCATGCCTTCAATAATTTCTAGCTCATCATTCTGGGTCTTTCCATCCTTCACTGTGACACCCTTTCTTCATTGCATCAGAAATGATGTTCCCAATGTCTTTGTCTCCGTTTGCAGAAATTGCAGCAACCTGAGCAATTTCCTCAGGGGTCGTCGCAGGTTTGGATTGTTTCTTAAGTTCAGCAATTACAGCATCAACAGCCAACATCACCCCTCTCCGGATTTCCACTGGATTAACCCCTTTGCGGATCTTCACAAAGCCCTCCTTGGCAATAGACTGTGCCAGAAGAGTGGCAGTGGTGGTGACATCCCCAGCCTCTTCGTTTGGGTTATTGGCAACATCCTGAACAACTTTAGCATCAATATTTTTGTATTTATCCTTTAAATGAATTGACTGTGCGACAGTGACTCCATCTTTCGGTACTTTGGGACTTCCCCAACGCTGCTCAATAATCAATGTTCTTCTCTTTGGCCCCCAAGGTAGCAGCTACAGAATCTGCTAAAAGGTCTACACCCTGAAGCATTGAGGCTCGAGTATCCGCACCAAATTTTACATCTTTACCATAGGCCCGAGTGAGAAGAGGAGCCAGTGTCCGAGACACTGTCTTATCTGGCGAAAGGCCTGTGGGTAGTCAAGAAGCATCTGTGAGCAGGAGCGGGAGAGCAACGAAAGTAGGCAGGCCGTCTGCAGCGCAGTGAGGGTGCCTAACTAGATTATTAAAATAAAATATATATTTGAGGAGTTTTTTTTATAATCTTATGATATAATAAATTAAGATGTTTAATATGTGTACTCATTTATGTCAGGAAATAGCACAACTCTACGGATTTTTATGCTAAGTGAAATAATGATGAAATATTCTATCGAATGATATTTATAGTCATTTCTAGAGCAGCAAACCTAAAGTAAAGCAAAAATCACTGCACTGCAATGGATTTAAGGAGAGAAACTTTTAATTAATTTATTTACAGCCTGAATGCTGACTCAGGAAGTAGAGGCAAAGCCAGAGCCCCTGTACACAATCCACAGGGTCCACCTTCTACCAGGACACAGAAGTGACACCTCCAAGTAGCACTCAACCTCATACATGCACTGTAGT
>NC_046156.1:22333944-22426444 GCF_011064425.1 Rattus rattus
CGACAGTGACTCCATCTTCGGTACTTTGGGACTTCCCCAACGCTGCTCAATAATCAATGTTCTTCTCTTTGGCCCCCAAGGTAGCAGCTACAGAATCTGCTAAAAGGTCTACACCCTGAAGCATTGAGGCTCGAGTATCCGCACCAAATTTTACATCTTTACCATAGGCCCGAGTGAGAAGAGGAGCCAGTGTCCGAGACACTGTCTTATCTGGCGAAGGCCTGTGGGTAGTCGAAGCACATCTGTGGAGCAGGAGCGGGAGAGCACGAGGCGAGGCAGGCCGTCTGCAGCGAGTGAGGGTGCCTAACTAGATTATTAAAAATAAAATATATATTTGAGGAGTTGTTTTTATAATCTTATGATATAATAAATTAAGATGTTTAATATGTGTACTCATTTATGTCAGGAAATAGCACAACTCTACGGATTTTTATGCTAAGTGAAATAATGATGAAATATTCTATCGAATGATATTTATAGTCATTTCTAGAGCAGCAAACCTAAAGTAAAGCAAAAATCACTGCACTGCAATGGATTTAAGGAGAGAAACTTTTAATTAATTTATTTACAGCCTGAATGCTGACTCAGGAAGTAGAGGCAAAGCCAGAGCCCCTGTACACAATCCACAGGGTCCACCTTCTACCAGGACAGAAGTGACACCTCCAAGTAGCACTCCAACCTCATACATGCACTGTAGTACACGTGCATGTGTGTGTGCGCACACACACACACACACACACACACACACACAACACACACAAACACACCCACACACAAACACAAACACACCCAACCCACGCACACACACACACCCACACACACACCACACCCACACACACACCCCACCCACACACACCACACACACCACACACACACCCACACACACACACACACCATATACACACACACACAACACACACACACACCACACACACACCACACACACACACCACACACACACACCACACACCACACACACACCACACACACACACACCACACAACCACACACACACACACACACACACACACACATACACACCACACACACACCACAAACACACACACACACAAACACACACCACACACCACACACACCCCCACCCACACACACACCCACACACACACCACACACCACACACCACACACACACACACACACACACACACACACACCACACACCACACCACACACCCCCCACACCCCACACACACACACCCCCCCCCACACACACACCACACACCCCACACACCTTTAAGACATGCTGAATTCATTCCCCAAAGGAGGAAGTCCCTTGAGCATGGTAATTATTCCTTAGAAATGAAGTCTCCCTGGGAATATCAAAACTTGATTTAACCTCGATGCATGCTTTAATCATGCAGAAATCCTCAAACCAACAACCCAAAAAAAGACTTTACCTAGACTGGAGTTGAAAATATTACATATTAATTTTAAAATATCCAATAAATATGAAATTAGAAATCTTTGAAATAAAAATAAACAGGCCAATGCAATATTACCGTCTTGTAACATGATATGAAGATTAAAATCTATTCCTACACAGCATGCTCACACTGACTCCTTAACTCCAAACCTTACACTTTCTCTGTCATCATGTTTATGTATTGGCCCAATACTCTGAGATTAAAACACCTACAAATACCACAATTTTTAATGAGTAAATTTTTTCTCTTTGAAAGGTTCTTGAAAAATGTCCCCAAAGGGTAATGTCAATTCTACGTAGATTGAAGAATGCCACCTAGTTACCATGTTTGAATATAGAAAAAATAATTTCATAAATGAAACCATCATAGCAACACGGGGAACAAAGGATTGAAATATTTTGCCTCCTACCCACCCTCCAGAGAGCCCAGCACAGAGCTAAAACCCCAACTGGATTCCCTCCTCCCCAGCCTTGGCTAACCCTTCTTCTCTTCCCAGGAGGCTCACCAGCAGGTCGAAAGAAAACACGGGCCCCAAAGGCAGCACCGTAGGAGAAATGCATGCACTGCTTCCCTTGGGTGAGTAAACCTTTTCTCATCCACTGTATCTGGGCTATTTCTAAGAACCACACATTCCTATGAGAAATGCACAGCACACAGGAGGCCTTACCTAGTCTGCTCCTCAACTCAAACCATCATTTTTTTTCTGCATACACAGGTTTAAACATTAGGATAGTTTAGTGATCATGTCTGACAATAAGATCCCTCAACTGTTTTTCTTCATTCATCCTTCAAATGAACTTGTCAATTATGATTTCAAATCAAAGTCCTTTTTAAAAAAAATACTTGAAGTTGGGAGAGTTTCTTGGCAAGCCCGTAACATGTTTACATTTCCAGCCATATGTACTTGACTAGAGTTGGCCTGCAGAGTAAGCACTGATGCTCTCAGCTAAGAGCTCCTCTTCTCACATCATCGACCCACAGTACAAGCCTATGCCTAGAGATAGGGCATACTGACCCCCAGTCTACAGGCAAGGGATGGACCAGTCTGCACATAAAATCAAAAGGGGTGGTGACCTGGAATAAGTTGAGTAAATAAGGCATACAGTTCTGTGTTCACCATGGCCCTAAGGGACACCAGGGCAATCCCAATGGTGTCTCTGGTGATAAACATATCATATTTCATAACGATCTCCTAGTGCAGACTACTGCGTGGAGTACCCTGATGTAAAGACCAGCAAGCATGTAACAGCATTTTCATATGCTGTCATTAGACAGAACTGTAAGTGACTTACTGCTTTAAACGATCCAGTTTGGGACCAGCACAACTGCTGAGTGGCTACAAGGTCTTGTCATTGAGCCTGATGACCTGAGTCCACTCTCTGGGACCCACATGGTGCAAGAAGAGAACAGACTCTTGCAAGCTCTCCGCTGACAGCCACATGCATGTCATAGCATATGTGTGTATGACTACTTACACATATCCATGCTAAATAAGTGTAAAAAAGTCAATCAATTTAAATGTGTAAAAAGAGATATGCCCTTACTATGTAAAGTTTCCATTGTGGAGGTCAGGAAAGAACATCTGATTGTTTGAACTTGAGTTATAGATGGTCGTAAGCTGCTATAAGGGGGATGGGTATCAAATCTGGGTCCTCTGTAAGAGCAGTGAGTGCTCTTACCTGAGCCAACTCTGTAGCCACTCAAGTGTATAGATTTTAAGTATGCAGAGTACAGTCATTCCTTAAATATTGAAAGAAGAAAGGTCTCACAATCCAGCCAAGCAAAATACGTCTGAGTATAAATCGAAAAGATTAGTTCCATGAGAAGACAAAATTGACAGAAAATACAATACTCTTTCTTCCAAGTGGGTTGATACATCATAATCTTCCATAATATTCACTATAATGTGGAAATAATTTATCCATTCACTGTGGAGATTTCAACTGTCCATTCTGGGGATAGTAAAATACAAACAGAATTTTAAAACTACGAACTTCTTATGACTTGAGACTGTAAGAAATGAGAGTTTGGTTTTCTATGTATGTATGAAGGAGTCTCAGGAGTCTCAGTCTCTCTCTCTCTCTCTCTCTCTCTCTCTGTGTGTGTGTGTGTGTGTGTGTGTGTGTGTGTGTGTGTGTGTGTGTGTGAAGAGAACCTCCATAGCATGACTATTACTAAAGACTTTTATAATACACTCATAGGTATTGGCTATGCTGCCTCCCATACGGCCAAGGGGGACCCAATTATTACTCTTTCGTGAAATGATAAACAAAACAATAATCGGTCACCCAACATCTTCTTAATTCCCCTGTGGCTAGATACTAATTACCCTGAGGGGTTTCCTGCCCAGGAGACAGAAACAAAGTGTGTCCCAGAAGCAGAGACAGAGACCAGGGAAAGATTATTTACGGGTCATGAAGATGAATTTTGATAATAAGAACTGCTGTCTTTCTCTCTTCTGGTAAATAACCATCGAAAAATAACGAATTCAAATATTGAATATTCGTGAGGAAACACAGGATGAGGGGCTTGCTCTGGACACCTTTAATTAGCCACGAAGCATCAGGCCAGTTTTTGTTCATAAGCAGCAAAGGAAGAGATATGTAAACAATTTCAGAGCTGTTGTTTATGTATGCGTTGAAATAGTTGGGATAGAAAGGTCAGGAGCCAATAAGAATCTTCTAAAATTAGTCTCATGAAAGTTACTAAAAATTGGTATATAAAAACATGAATTATTTTAAAATATTAAATATTTTAATTACTACAAGATGATACAGGGAGCACAAAGCAAAACTGTATCTTCCCTTAAAAATGTAAATATTCCAAAAGATTCTTTTTTTTAAACCAAATTGTGTGGAGTGTCACGTAAATGAAAGACTGGGAGGATGTCGGGTTTTCACTGACATTGCTTAGTCTGTACACATTTCTTGAGGAAATCACTTAACAGATTCTTAAGAGTCCATGACCTGGAGAAATTCACGTTCACTCCACCAGGATTGGCTCACCATCACCATAGCAACCACCTAGTCTGGGTCTCTCAATTATACTCTTGCCTAGATTATTTCAAAAATGGCCAAACCACTGCTCCCCATCTCAGGGTTACCTCCTCATAATCCACCATACACTCATAGCCTAAGGTCGGGCTGCCCTAGTTACTTAGTGTTCCAGTGAGTTCATGGATTCACATACATTTCTTCATGCTTTTGAAGAAATTTAAGTAAAGGGCTAGGTACAGGAAGTCAGAATTCAGATTACTTAGGGAAACTGCATTACCTCAGATAGTGTAACTGTTCTGGAGTACGTACGGCTTTCTTTTTGTAAAGTGAACACTAAACAAATCGACATTTGCAAAATGCTTGGGCCATAATTTGCATAGTAATACTTCATGTGGATTCCTCAGAACTGGCCAATGCCCTGAGTCCCTTATCATGTGACCGAAGAACCATCCCTATTCAAATGTCATGTCTAAAAATAAGTTGCCTTTCCATATAAATATCCCACATACTTAAATTACCAAATGGTCAACAAAGTAGCCTTTGACTCTAGTTTGTTTCCTTCCTGTTGTCATTTAATTTGGGTTGGACATTTGATACCGCCATTAGTTTTCCTGTCTCTCATACTTACTCAAGACTCTCTACAAACCCAGGCCCTAAACGGTTTTCGTATGCACACACTGAATCCCTAAGGATAATTGAATTTGACCCCTCAAGTTTCTAATTGCAAAAACGAAATAAGAAAATAAGAGGGAGTAATAACAGCGATAATGCCAAACCAATATAGCAGTTATCAATTACATCTTGGATATAGTCCAGATACTTCAAATATGTTATTTCGATGGCAGATCCTGAGTACGAGGGTAGGTAGCATTTTCCTACTTTTCTTACATATGAGATGAATTGATGTTAGCAACTTTTCGAAGTCAGTAAGAGGAAGCCAGGGCTCTCAGAATGATCACTGTTTTAGATGATGAGCTCTGAACTCCTGCTCTACTATCTCTTCACATAAACTGTACTGAGATGCAGGTCTACTGGGAAGTAAGCATGGCCTGAAGAGCACTCTTAACTTCCGGCTTTCCTGAAAAATGCCCTTTTCCTTTGTCTGAGTTCACTGTCTCTCCCTACAGTGGCAGGCACAGAACTCCCCAGATCATTTGTGGGGTGATTAACTCACACATTCCCCTCCTCACTGTGTGGTTCTCTAAATGCAACAGCATCTACCCTGCAGGCAGTTCTCCCCTTCAACAGGTAACTTGGTCCTTGTTTTCCTAAGAGCTGGCACCAAGTCTAGAAAAGGAGCACATGGGATGTTATACATCATCATCAATAACGGGTTTGTGACCCAGCTTGCAAATGATACCAACGTTTTGTTTTCATTTGGGATCTGATGGGTAACTAGGTCCTTCAGAATAATTCCGCCAGGCTTGGTGTCCACTGCAGATCCAGTACATTCTGTCTCTGCTAGCTGCTACCTCACGCACTGGCCTATAATTCTGTTAAAGTGCATCTCTCCTAGACTTATTCCTTAAAAGCTTTTCAGGCAACCTGTTGTTGACAATTTTGAGCAATATGGAGCAGACTCCAAGCTCTAAATGCAGCGAGGTGTAGTGGTTATTAGTTCTGAATTATGTAATTGCTACTCTCACATTTTGGCTGGCTAAGGCCGTGTCCTTGAGAAAACCCTTATGAAACCTGTTTCCACAATCTGTGCAGGGGAAATGGGATTCTATTTTTCCGAAGACAGGGAAAGGATGCCGGGAGCGCAGACTTGACTCAAGTGCTCAGGGCAGCACTTGGTGTAAAGAATGAGCTGGACGTTGTTAAGTTCATAAGCTTTCTGGTATTTCTTTTTATTGTGCTTCAGTGAACTCCCACCAGTTCCACTTGCTCTGGATGCTAGAAGTTTGTTGTTTGCTTAAAAGTTCTCATTGCACTTGGCACATTTACATCTCAAAAAACCTGAGCAATGTATAAATTTTCGTACTATAACTCTGGCTTAAAAGCAAAGAATGTGTCTTGACAACCAGAGCTAAAATTGATCCCTAAATGGTGGCTTATCAATAACATTATCCATCTTCATTGGCAAATAAGAAAATCATGCTGTGTGTATTTTGACCTCAAAGGATTGCTCCAAGGCAGAATACACACACACACACACACACACACACACATACACACTGGGTCAGGAGGAGAGAAAAGAGGGAGAGGGGAGAGGGGAGAGGGGAGAGGGAGAGGGGAGGGGGAGAGGGAGAGGGAGAGAGGGTGAGAGAGAGAGACAGAGAGGGGAGAGGGGAGAGGGGAGAGGGAGAAACAAATGTTGGACATTTCAAGATTTTACATAAAGACAGAAATTTCTCAACTGCAGTGCTAAGCCACTTTACATTTTATAAAATATAAAAATAAGATATAATTAAAAAGTGTTCTAGAAGAAGGTATTCGATAACATGTGTTAAACATGGGTAACATTTATTAACTGTAGCATGTTTTTAAGAACTTTGCAGAGATGATGTTGGAGGGAGATAAATGCGGTCAAATTTCCCAAATTTAATCTCATTAAAGTCAGTCTAAATTATACATATTTTCAGTGTGCTCTAAGAAAAACTACTATATACAAATCAAGCAACTGTACTGACAGAAGTGCTAGTTCATGCTCTCATGAATATTTAGTCCTGGATCAGAAAAACTGGTCAGAGAATTTACACTAAATCACAAACATGTTAGTTTAATAAACTAATATGATGTATTCATCTATCAATTAAAAACAGCTTAAAAAGTCTGCTTATTTCTGATTTCTATGTATTCAGCCACATACTGCATTGTTATGCAGTAAATAGGGATTTGGCTCAATGGGAGAACACTTGCTTGGCTGGGTTTGATCCCCATACCACACACACTAAAAACCTTAATTTATGGAATAAATGTTGCCTATTCGGTAGCATACGATTGCAGCAATGCTATACTGATTTAAGTTAATATGATCAGAAGGTATAAAGTTGTATGCAGCATCTCTAAAACCATAACAGCTTCATATCACATACCCTAAATACTTGATCCTTGATTTCTCTGCAACCTACCTCGGTTGCCTTAACTTGATGCTGCTGCAGATGCAGGAGGAACAGAGACTACATTGTGACTACAAGATTTCCAACTTCAGCAACATTCACCATTAGGAGGATATCCATGCATGCTTGGTATGTGTGCAATGTTTTCATGTGATAAGTAGCAGTGTTCCATACTGCATAGCTTAGAAAATGAATTTATATTACATGTAAGATAACTCAACTCCTGTTGATCCAGGACGTAACCTCCAGGCTTGAGTTGAAAAACCCACACGCTGCCTGCAAACTGAGCTCTTTGGAGGCAGTTTCGTTTATCTTTCCAAGGTCAATTAAAGACGAAGAAAGTCCAAAAGCAAAGGAAAGCAAACCTTTGGGGTTTGACCTTGCTAAAGTCATAGTAGCCACAGGCCCCTCCCATCTTCCCTGTACTCTCCATCCATGCTCAGGAGGACAGGCCAACCTCTACATCCGAACTAGAGAAAGCATCACCAGTCACTTGTGTGCTCCATTGACTTGGGGGGGGTGGTGTGCACACGGACGACACTTCTCACCAGGGAGAGAGTTGCTCCTCTTAGTTTTAGGGTCTTCTATTAAGAAGACTGGGCTACATGAGAATGTTTGTCTTAAGGCTCTAAGACACTCAGAATTGGAGTTTTAATCTCCTTGGAGCCAAACAGCTCATCTGAATTGCAAAATTTTCCTTATCTGCAAAATAGGGAGTATGATAGCATAAAGACCTCGTGAGGACTGAATAAGAATGCAAATCCTGGGACATCTCAGAACACCTGGCATACACTAAGTGCTCCAGAAATGGTTGTTACTAGCTAGCAGTTGTGATGGCTGATAAACTGAGACCAAATGCAGACGGAAAAAAAAAAAGTGATGCCTATCTGTGCTGTAGCTGAAAGGAAACACATCAAGAATCATCACTAGTCAACACCCAGAGGTGCCCTGTACTCAGGAGGACACTTGAACTCTTAGGATTGAAAAGGAGAACTTGTCCTTGTTCGAACTATTTAGGCAAACAGAACTTGAAGTCAAACTGAAGAATTCTACTCTTCCATAGCAATAAGAGGTCATGTGTGCTACGTCTTGTTCTGGGACTGCTGCATTCTGGGACGTCATTTCAAAGGGATCACTGGCAGGATCACCTGAGAGATCTCCTTGAAAAGCAAAGCAAAGACAGAAGGAGAACAAAGTGACACATTTTGTTTGCTGCCACAGTCTCATCAGATAAGCTCTGATGACACAGAAACCCAAAGACTGACAGGAGCACCCTGAGTGGACAGATGCCCATCCTTACCACACTCATTTTCCTGGTGTTGATTTCAGCGAGGTGAGGCCGATGGACGGAAAGTCATTTAACCAAATGTGTTACTGAAATAATAATGTCCTCAGCTAACGACATAAACGGCATCAAAGAGCTGTGTGGTCACATTTATCAGTTCCTGAACCAAAAAGAGAATTTGAGTCTGAACAGTTTCCAAAAACCAAAAATAGTTTAAATATCTGAGAAAAAAAATAATCAAAACTATAAAAGGACTATGGACTCCTTTGAGAAATGTGAGTATTCAGAAATGATGCCTGAGCTAAGTAGTTTAAGGGTTTGTGGTGGTGTCATAAATAACTGTGATGAATCCCCCAAAACCCATATAAAAGTTGGCTACAGGAATATGTATCTGTAATGCCAGTGGCCCTGTGGGAAGACAGGAGAAGACAGAAGAACACAAGTTCACTAGCCAGATAGTGCAGCATACACATGAAGCAGCAAACAGGAGATTCTGCCTAAGTCAATGTGGCAGGAAAGACTGACACCTGAGGTGTCCTCTGACTACAAGATCACAGCTTGTTCATGTGCTCCTGCACTCAGAAATACAAATGCATGTGATCCAGAGGACATGTGCGTGCACATGCGCACACACACACACACACACACACACACACACACACACACACACACAGAGACAGAGACAGAGACGGAGAGAGACAGAAAGAGACAGAGAGAGACACAGACACAGAGACACAAAGAGAGACAAAGAAGAAGAGCATATATATATATATATATATATATATATATATATATATATAAAAAACCACACATGGTGTTAATTACAGTGTTTGATTTTTATTCAGTATATTTCTTTCTCTAAAATCCCTTATTGTTAATTCTTGAAAAGGAATCAAAAATGTTTTCTCCATATTTTCTTCTCCACCCTTTACCTTCCAGCTATCTATTAAGCAAAATAATGTTTTCTTAATTAGTTATGGTTTAAGCAATTTTTCTTTCCCTGGCAGAGAAAGGCAGACTATAGGGAAGGAAATGAGGGCTCCGTTATGCATGCTTGGGAGTAAAGTTTGGTCACAATTCCAATACCAATGTTACTTCTAACTGAAATAAGCTCACGTCAGTTATTTTTGTAATTTTTAACTCCTAACTAGATGAAGCTCATACAATTCTCACAAAGGCAATCCTTGTATTCAGAATCCATTCTAAAATACTTGGTGCCATCATATACTCTAATAGATTGTAACAACAAGAAAAATGATACCTAGCAGTTTTTTTAAAAATGTGATCCATTTAAAGTTGCATCACTAGGACTCTACAAGAGCAGAAATGATGTTGAGAAATGCAAACTCCACCCAAGAGAAGACCAACTCAGAACATTTGAATAAAACAACTTCCTGACTTGACAAATAGATAACGTACTTTAGTCTTAAACTTCAGGCCAAGACAGAGTATCTAATCTAAGCAGTCCACAGCTTTATATGCTAAATTCTTAGCTGAAAAAGGATAGAGGAAGCTACAGAGGAAAGGCATTTCACTCCATTACCTGCAGAGCGCCACACATGATTTCACATTTGGAAACATTTCCAAGCCATCTGTCAGGAAGTTAAGCACCTCTTACAGTTTCACGCTGATATTAAGTAACAGAGTTTAGATGTGCACCCAGGTACATCAATTCAATTCCATATGCCATACCATGAGAAACCACCTACGCTAGTAAATAGATCGGCACTCTAAAAAGCTTTCAAAAGCATGATCAATTTTCAGACTATCTTCTATAGTTGTCTGTACATAAAGAATGAGAACAATAGCATCACCTACTGTTTAAGTTAACAGGAAAAGACTCAGGCCACAGAATGTCCCTTAACGGGAAAACATAACTTCGTATCACCCATCCTCTCTCGTCCTGGGTGTGGTGGGGGAAGGAACAGGCCCTTCCATAGATCTTCACAGGTAACCCTGGCAATATGACTGAGATCAGTAGTGAGTATAATCACAGTCACCCATAGACATGGAAACAAAGAGAAGGCAAAGGGAAGAAATGTGGCAGAGCTGTAAAAACATATTCATGGTTGCTTTATCCTAAGGAATTGAGAAATGACCAATAACTCCAAAGAATAAGGTCTTGCCCTCACAGAGCCCACAAAAGCAAGTAAGAGTTCAAACGGTCACTTCATTTTTTATTATCAAAGATAACTTAGTTTATATTAACTAAGGAAAAACCTGCACTGTGGTATTGAATTACTCTTTTTTTTCCCCCCAATTTGGAAAAATAAAGTTTGGAATTGAACTATGGAAAAGCTGAAGCACGCACTCCCCATGTCACTGCTAAATTTCCCCCCGTAATTAAAAAAAAATGTTACACCCAAGTTTTGTCATAGTGCATGATAGTATAAGGGCAACCTCTCACAAACATCAGGAGGACTGAATTGTAATAGCCGAGATTAAATTCATTTCTGGAAACAATTGATTTAGAAAAAGCAGTGGAAAAAAACTCATGCATAACAACGGAAAGTGCAGCTCACCCATCAGCCCAGTAAAACACGTGCAAAAATAACAGAGGAGGCCAGTGATGAAGACTGGCCTCAAAAACACCTTCAGGATGGTGGGATGAAGAGTCCCAGTAGAGTAGGAGGAAATGGGCGGGTGGGAGGCTCATTCAAAATGTCCTGGAGTTGATCGATGTGACCCGCACTTTGTTTTTACCAGAGCTTCCTGATGATGTTAGCCTTTAGCCTGGTCTGCACGGGTTCCAGGCCAACTTAGATTCTGTGGTAAGACCCTGGCTTAAAAAAAAGAAAAGATAAAAGAAGTTTCAAGAGAGGGAGGAGGAGGAGGAGGAGGAGGAGGAGGAGGAGGAGGAGGAGGAGGAGGAGGAGGAGGAGGAGGAGGAGAAGGAGGATGGTGGTTTAGTGATGGAGGAGGAGGAAGAGGAGGAAGAAGAAATTTTAAAGAGAAAAGAGAGAAGGAAGGAAGGAAGGAAGGAAGGAAGGAAGGAAGGAAGACAGACAGACAGACAGACAGACAGACAGATAGATAGATAGATAGATAGATAGATAAGCTGAGTGACCAATTGATCAATGGATCAGTGAGGGGAAAGTTTGTAACATTTTGAGGCTGGATTAAAAAACATATCTCATAAATCATTTAAGCAATCTAAATCCAGTGAAAGACTGTTTTACTACTACTTTGTTCCCATCATTTTTACTAAAGAGCTGTAAGTTCTTTCCTGCAACTAATAACCTCATGGTCCTTTTGCTTAGATCTGAGTAAGATTTAAATTTTTCCATTCAATTAAAAAAAAATGTGTAACTGCTTACTCGTCCGACATTGAAAAGTCCTACTTTGCTCTAAGAGCCTCTGGGAAGGAGAGGCGTGTGGGGCTGAGGACCTCAGCTACACTGGAAAGGTTTGATTCTCAAGAATGTGTTGAGGAGATAATTCGGTTGGCGAGCGCTTAAGAACCTGAGTTCGACTCCAAATACATGAAAGAAAGAAAGAAAAAGAAAGATGTCAGTCCCGGGGAGGGGGTGCAGGGGTGTAAAAGCTACAGCATTCATAAGGAAAAAAATAGAATGTCCTGAAACAATAACATTGTCCCTCTGGCTATACACACACACACACACACACACACACACACACACACACACACACACACACACAGAGAGAGAGAGAGAGAGACAGAGACAGAGAGAGACAGAGAGAGACAGAGAGAGAGACAGACAGAGACACAGGAACATGGGGCACACTCCATAGCATTTATACTAAATTTTTCCTATTTAACCATTATATACTGCAAGAACACTTACTTAGTGATTTGAAAATTTAGTAATAATGTGGACTCACAGGACAGAGAGAAAAATTTAAAAAAAAATTCCATAGTATATAATATCAGATTGTATACTGAATGACAAATGCTATGTTAAGAGTAATCAAGACTGGGCTCCTAAGAAAAATTCTCAAAGTCCCGAACACTAACACACACACAGACAGACAGACAGACAGACAGACACACACACACACACACACACACACACACACACACACGCACGCACGCACACAATTTCAAAAGGGAAATTAAACACTATATTGAGCAAGCCATATTGAACAATAAATTTATAAGTTTGCATTTAATTTTTTTTTCTTATAATTAAAAGCACTCTTAAAGTAGAAGATACCTAGAGTAAAACGAATATTCGATATATACTGTACAGCCTTCATACCCAGATAGGCTGGGAATACAACACACACACACACACACACACACACACACACACACACACACACACACACAGAGAGAGAGAGAGACAGAGAGACAGAGAGACAGAGAGAGACAGAGAGAGAGAGAGAGAGAGAGAGAGAGAGAGAGAGAGAGGGACAGAGAGAGAGAGAGAGAGAGAGAGAGAGAGAGAACAAAGGAACCTGTCCAATTGTATTGTTTAAACTGCTACAGTATTGTTGAAATCCAACCTCAGTATCAAAGGATTTCCTAATTTTGTTCATTAGCAAGATGCACTCCTCTTAAGACTGGAGTTGAATTTACAAGCGAGAAAGCCCTCCACAAGTTTTGGAGCATACATCGACCATTTTCCATGAAGAAAACCTCTTGATTCTAACGTTGGCTTAACGTGCTCTGGGTTCTCACACATCGTGTTATTACAAACAGAAAAAGGAGAGACCCTGGCTGTAAGGATAAAGCTGACAATGGCACTTGCGAAGAAGAAAACACAGTTTCCTGCCAGCTAAGCAGCTGAGCTCCAAATGCATAGACTTACATCCAAAGGAAGCCAGCTTATCCGCAACAGACTTCCATTTCCAAATCTGAGGCCATTTCAGAGGATAATTTCTTAAGATGATATTATGGACACATGAAGACGTGTAGCTCACAATTAACAACACGTTTTGGGCCTGAGCATTTGGTGGCCCGCCTCCAGTTTATTTCTTTTACGAAAATAATAGCTAAGTGGAAAGGGTAAAATTAACCCAATCGGGAACATTTCCACTTCTATTTTAACCTACTTCATTAAAAACTGAGTCATAATCTATTTATTAAGTGGATTTCCTAAGGCTAAATTTTCTTTAAAAGAATCTTGAGCTCATCCCAGGGAGGGAGCATGGCCTTTCATTAAAAACCATTTGGATTTTCTTATGCTCAAAAAAATCCCCATACTTATCTAAGGGATTAAGCAAAATCATTTGGTCGAGATGAATTATTCATTTTACTTTTACCCAACATGGTGGCTTGAATGAGAAATTTCCCCCAGTCTCGTTTATTTCTTAGCATGCTTCCCATTGATGGAGCTATGTGGAAAGTTACAGAACCTCTGGGAGAAAAGCCTTCCTGGAGGAGCTACATGGCTTGGGGTGGGCTTTGAGGTGTCAGCCTGGAGCCACTTGTGTTCAGTCCTGTCGCTCCCGTGCCTCCTTCCTGTGTGGGGATGAAATGGGAGCTCCCTGCATCCTGTCTCCACCATCACCATCGCCCTAACTGCTCTCCTATTTCCTCAACCAGGATGGATTGCATCCCTCTGGAAATTTAAGAGAAAATAAAGCTTTTCTCTTCTAGATTGCTTTTGGCCATGATATTTTATGGAAGCAGCAGAAAAAGAAAAGTAATCAATCCGATGAGAATGACAAGACACACCGTTGCTATCTTTTCCTCTCAGCTTCCCAGCCCTCAGGAGGAGGGCATGTTACCTAATGGCTACCACATACTCTGATTATCAGTTAGCCTCGTGCTCACAGACAATGTCATTCACTAAGTTACAGCTGTGTGCCTCTCACCTCAATAGCTGTGACTAATGCTTTTTGTTTGGTTGGTTTTGCTCTTTTCTTTTTAACCTCTAAGACCACATTATAGAAATTTGGGTAAAACCCAATGGCTAGTTTTGTCTTCCATTCCTAAGCAAAATCATTCATGTTAATGGTTTGATAAGAGAGTCTTCTGACTTCTCCTATGGAATGGTTTGCTTTTGAAAAAAAAAAAAAAAAAAAACAAAACACAAATCCAATAAATTGTCAAATTGTCAATTAGTGACCAAATAGTGGGAATCAATAACGCGGACTGCACATTGTATAAAGTGCCAAGAGTTGTGAGGTATAGATTCTCTAGGCCTCACGAGAAGAAAGTCAGAGGCTAGAGTGCATCCTTAAAGGGGGTTGTACAATTACATGAAGATTACATGAATTACAAGTAATTTTAAAAGGCATATAGTTATTGAGAATAAAGCATGGAATTAGTCTTTTCCATCCATCTTATTGGTAAAGCAATAGTTTCAGCAATATTAAAGACTTTTAATTCCATAATCTGACATAGTATAGGTCACGGAATTCAAAGTGGGTGCCTTGCTGGTTTATACCGACAGAAGGAAAGTCACAGCTCTGAAAACTAAAGGCATTCTAATTAGTTGCCAGGCACGAAATGTAAAACAAAGAGGAAAAAGAAAAAAAAAAAAGAACATAACCCTGTAAGTTCACACTGTAGTAGCTCTTACGTAGTAGTCACTTTTGCTGGAACATTCCAAGAGCCTACTGTATTCAAAGAACATTAAAACCAACAAGTCCACCATCAGCCTGGGTACAGCACATTCAGAGTTCTCCACCATGGATTTGTAGGAACGATGGACAGGGTGACAAGGGGCAGGGTAAGTAGCAGTCCATCTTCAGCCAGTGAGAGTGCTGTGCCAGAGTTGATCCTTTCAGCCTTTCTCTTTCACTCCTCAAATATCACATCATAGTTTTGCTGCTTCTCCCTCCCTCTCCTCCTCCCCTTCTCCTCCCCCTCCTCCTCCCTTTCCTCCTCCTCCTCTTCTTCCTCTCCTCCTCCTCTTCCTCCTCCTCCTCCTCATCCTCCCTTTCATCTCTGTGTAAGATTAACTATTAAAAAGAAAGGGCACCCTCTCTGTCTTCCAACAGCACTGATGGAAACCTGATGATCTCCCCCAGGGTCATTTCAAACCTATCACAGAGTTCACAGTAACTCCAGCACTTCCCCATGCAAAGGATAAACCAAGTAGTCCCTAGACTAATGAAAAGACTGGCTTAAACTTGACCTTGGCTCTCCCTTTATAATTAGCTGATTCATTCTCTTGGGGAAATAGGTGATTAGCTTACTGGTTCAGAATTTCCTCAGGAAAGAAATGTAACTCACTTGAAAAGGGCTTTCCTCATTTCATTTATGACTTAGCACTACCTCAGATTTAGATGAAATGATAATTTGTTAAATTCTATGAAACTTATTAGCTCTTCGGGTCTCTGCCATAGCCTGGTGACTTAATTTAGGACACAGAGCCTCAAGGTCCAAATAGGGTAAATGTCCACTTAACAGAGAAAACAAGATGAAAACAAGAAAGGATGTAGTCCTTTCCATAGTGACACATCCCGAAGAACACTGCAGCAATATTTATAATACAATTACTTTTCAAGTCTAGATGCTTGATTAGCAAAGCAAAGTTAGAAACAAACAGGAAAGTAACTGTAACAGAAAATTCTCTTTAAAACGAAACTATTTTCCTCTTTTATCTCCATCTACAAAAACAAAGCAGCTAATGATTCATGTGTAAATCTGTGTTTGCACACATGCACATGTGTATGTCTGTGTGTATGTGTGTGTGTGTGCATGCTACGTACAAGTGTGGGTGTGTACAGAAACCAGAGGAGGACATCGGGTATACTAGTCCATCACTCTCCATATTTTTCCCCTTGAGACAGAGTCATTGGAAGACCCTGGAGTTGGTCTCCCAGTTATGCAGTCACAGGAATGTCTGTACTCCTCTGTCCACAATGCTGAGCTAAGAGTAGCATGTGTAGCCACTACTTCAGGTGTTAGGGCCCAATCTCAGGTCCTTACGCTTACACAGCGAGCATTCTAACCCACTATACTTTCTCTGAAGCCCAAAACCACTAATGCTTTTATGTAAGACCTAAAGATATAATTTTGAGGAATTATGTCCCACACAGCATATTCTTTATGAAAATGTTCTTATGTAACACAGTACCATTTACAATGACTTACATAATGAAATTTAAAAGCATAAACCATATATAATCTTGATGTATGACTCTAAAAAATGTTATCTGATACAACTTTTATCTATAATAGCCTCTTATACTACAAAGAGAAATGTCAGAGAAACACAAATATTCCCTAAATTGATTAAGTGCACAGACACTGGAATCACCTAGAAAGTGATAATCTCCAGTTTTTTCATATCTAAGGTGGAGATATAAAATCATCCTGGTAAGGAAAAAGTTCTATTGATGGATGAATGTGGAATGAATGAACACATAGAGTAAAGGTACCAAAATTTGAAAGGACTTAAGAGTAATATAAAAGATTCAAGAACAGATGGATCACACGCTGGGTGGCCATAAACACATTGTCTAAGGCAGAGCATTCTGAGGAACGGGAAGGCTGATGCGGATACTCTCACTCTGTGTAGCACAGAGCAGGACTGCCCTGGTGGGGGATACAGACCTGCAATCGGTGCTCTTAATCATGGCTACTCACCACCTGGGGTTTTCTTCTAGGTTTCCTATCTTCTGCTTTTGGTGTTTGAGCCATTTTGTTCCTTTGTTGTATTAGGTCACCACTTGGTATTTTTTTTCCTCTTCTTTTTCTTTCCCTCATTCTTATTAGTCTTTCCCACTCCAGGACACCATTAGCAACACCCCTTAACTGTTTCTTCTCCATGTGTCCATTTTTTTTTTTTTTTGTCTCCTAAACAAGAGAGGGACATTTACTAGTCTCAAATCTTTCTCTAAAAGTGTTTCTGATTTTTGTTGTTTTCTTTTGCTTTGTTCTGTTGGGTTTTTTTTGTTTGTTTGTTTGTTTTGTATTGTTTAACAATCTCAGCTTGTGTTTTTATTTTAAAAATGTCACTCCAAGAGCTCCCGAGGAGTTCCGAAGTCAAGTGTGCCACCACTAACACACTGCACTGTGTTTGGGCACTTAAACATAGGCACTGAAAAGCCTGGTGGATTTAGCTTGCGGCATATATACCACAAGAATCTAGTCTACAGAAAGACGATATTCTAAGTAGTAAAACTTTTAAGAGAATGGCGATGTTAAGGCAGATTATAAATAAGAAGTTTCATTGACCCAACCCAGGCTGGTGTTTCTAATGACAGTTTCGCATCCAAGATAAAGCCAAAGCATTCTCAATGAGGAATGGTTCCTCTCACTGTTAGGCCTCCTCAAGGAATCCATCCACCTTAATCCCTCTGCCTAATCCACCAGCCAACCTCCTCTGCACTCTGAGGAGTCCAATGCTCCAGGGGCTGAAGTCTTCCTGCAGCTGGAACACTCACTCCCTCATCTCCTGAAGGCTGTCAGCTGTTCCCTCATCTCCTCCCGGTTCCTACAAATGCCACTTTCCTGGTATCTTCCCTGCCATGCTATTTTAAGGAGCACACTCCCAACGCTTCCCCATCTGCTGTTAGTTTATTCCAAAAACTCCCTATGAGAGGCATTATATATTTTGTTTGGTGTTTTCCTGCCATTTCTCCACCAAAATGCAAAGAACACGAGGACAGAAATATTTTTTGTTAAATATGCTTAGTGCTGTAAGCCTAGTGGCTAACATTTAAAAAAAAAATGACTGATTTCTAAAAGGGAATAAGACAGTACTCAGTTGTTAAGAGGAAGCAAGCATTGCTCTTGCAGAAGACCAGAGTTCATTGTCAGCATAGATGTTAGGGGGTCACAGCTACCTGTAACTCCAGCTCCAAGGGACCCAGAGCCTTGTTCTGAACTTTAAGGACACCTCAACACATATGCATATACCCTACACAAGCACACAGACATATACATCAGCAGCAGCAGCACCACCACCACCACCATCGTGAACTTCATCATCATCATCATCATCATCATGAACTTTGGAAAGATGATCAATGAATGTGTGTTGAATAAATAAGGCGAATGTCAAAAGAATGCAATTTTTAACTTCCCCAAAAGCAAATGCTGATATGACACGCTGATGGCAAATAGCTCTGCAAACCACACCAACGAACAACTCAAAGCTCAGTACAAAGGTCAATCGTTGAAAAAATGAAGACCTCTACGAGGTCTCATGGCGTTACGTGGCTCTAAAATGCCTTTCATAACATATATGGTAACTTTGCCACTGGTTATATGCAAGCATATTTCCAGAGGCAATATAAAATATGCACATTTGGAAAGTTATGAGGGATCAAAAATGGAAAAACTAAAGATGTTGTTTATAACACAAGAGGAGTTGGGGAGAAGGCTCAGCGGTCAAGAGCCAAGGGATCCAACACCCTTTTCTGGTCTCTGAGCACTCACTCTCATGGGATACACACTGGAACACATATATACACATGAAATAAAAATAAGGCATATTAAAGACACAAGAAATTACAGTCAAGAACTAAAAAAAAATGACTTTCTCTTTTCTTCTCTAAAACATGTTATAAATGAATACTGAGTAAAGACTATCTTAGAACAAGCTATTTAAAAAAGGAAATTCTCGACCCTTGAAGCAAGTTGGAAGTTTCTGTGATCAAGATAAAAGGTCGAAGCAGGAGAATAAGGGAAGTGATGAGAATCAGAAAATCCACACTTGCTTTCAACAAAAGCATCTATGAAATGAAATAGCACTACATAATATGGCCATGATATTAAAGTTAAAATTCTGAAATTACAATATGAACGGAATATTCATTCTGTAAATGAAAATTGTATGGCCTCAGCTTCTAAGGTTTGAAGTTATTTGAATGTAAATGGTATAAAACAGAATTGAGTTGACCTTCCTTTGTCAAGTCTGGGGTGCATCTGTGAATTCTCAGACTCCCAACGCTTATGGGCAACTTTCTCCAGCCTCCAAAGTTCCCCTAGACAAATATATACACAAACAAATATATACAAACATACACAAACACACACACACACACACACACACACACACACAGAGGTACACTCACAAGAGAGACAAACACACAGATCTATAGGTACTCATGTATACACAAACACACAGAGAGACACACAGAGAAAAACGCACAGGTGTACACACAAGCAAACACACTGACAGGAATAGGCACTGGTCACACATATAAATGTTCCAGCCATCCCTCTATCCTAATTGTTATCATATAAAGTACCTGGGCAAAATTTCCCAATAGACACAAAAAATAATTAAGCAAATTAGCACCTCCTTAAACCCCAATACTATAGAAGAAAGTATCTGAAGCAAAGAAAAGCTTGGAACATCCTGGGCAATTCACTAAGTAGTGCCCACTGATACCCAAGTAGATGTGGCGTGCCCTTATACAGGAGCACTGGCTACATAAATGAGCCTCCATAGAGACCCTTCCTACCACAGTCAAAAGCAAATCTAGTTCTAACAATTAGTGCATCAGCTGGGAGTGCCTCTGAGCTCACCTTCCAAACCCACAGCTGTGCACAGGGAACGTCGACCTCTTAGAACGCGGCATCTGTTAAAGCACCATGTCTTTGCGCACGCGTTGTAAGAATCTTTTTTTCTACATAGAAACCAACATATTGTTGGTGGATGTTACACTGTTCTCCATGTAAGGACTTCGAAAACTATTCCCACTTGTAAAAAGGAAACGGTGAGAAGCAGTGCCGTCACAGCGCATCATGTCAAGTCAGTGGGAAAACAACATCACTCCAGGCAAACGGGATGCCTGTCCATGGTTCAAGAGGCATTTTTTTTTAATTATTTTTATTTATGTGTACATGTCTGAAGGCCAGAATATGCTGGATCCCCTGGACTTGCAGTCACAGCAGTCGTGAGTCACCCGACAAAAGTACTATGAACCGAACTTGGGTCCTCTACAAGAACAGCACATGCTTTAAAGTCCGAGCGATCCAGCCCCAGGAGACTACTTTTTTAAAAATATGAATGGCATTTAGTATATAAATTTTAGAGCTCTCCTAAAAATCGAGCAACGTCGATTTAATGTAGATTAAATGAGTAAGTACTTGGACCATAAATAAATATAGTTCTGCTGGTTGGCTCAATGCTACAAGCACAGGTGTCAACGGTGTAATGGAGTACAAGTGTGTACATGAATGCATACGGACATGCGATACGATATAGCATTTACTAAAGACGGCACGCTTATCATACAATGCCAAACACGATAGTTAAATATACTTTATACAATGAATGCTGATCATTTTTAGGAGAGCCACTGGCTTATTCATAATTCAAAATTCAACTGAATCTCCCGTCTGCCTGATGCCTGCCTTTCTTCCCCAGGACCTGTTGCTTTCCTGTTATTGACTGCAGAATCACGTAGTGCTAATATGAGAAAAAGCTCGACCGCACCAAGTATGCGTTAGTTCCTGCTTCGCCGAATGGTATGAAAAGACAGTGAACTTCAGTTTTGTGTACATCGTTTAATAGCTTCCAGACAGAAACCCATTCAACAAGTCCTTGCTGATTGATTAGGGGACAACATCAAAGTACAGAACAAAGACAAAAGTTAACTTCTCCTGCTCAGTCCTATTTGTGGCCCTCGGAATTCAGAGGCCTCCACTTCCTCTCTATGGAGGGTCCTCCGAAGGAAGTCTCTTCAGGGACTCGAGGTCTAAAGCAGTGCTTAGCTAAGGCCGAGCTACAACGCAAGAAAATCCGCTGTAGCAAATAATTTTAAGCAAGTGTGATTTCTTCTTCTTAGAGAAGTCCTTAATACATTTGGGGTACAAGGAACCAGAATAGAAGTGGAGTTTTTAGCCACCCGGAAACTCTTTTTGATCACTGGGAAACTCTTCATCATGTGGTAAATAAAGAAAGCGGCACAACTGTGAACTATTGCCACTTCTAAACAAGAATTACTGACATGGTCACAGGAGGGGAGCGTTAGTGAGAACAGAAGCATAACTCAAAATCCTGTGCGTACCGCATCTGAAGTGTCTACAAAAAGTTATGTAGTAATCAGATTGAACTATATGCATTTATTTCTCCGTTTCAATCAGAAATAGGAAAACTCCACACCAAACTAATCAACAGCTTTGATTTTTAAAAGGAATTATACATTTTATCTTCACAGTTCATCTTGAATGAGGGTTCCATTTACTTCATGAAGAAGAAAAAAAAATCAAAACACAGTCTCTCTATGCATATTTGGGGGGAAAAGAATCTTTATGGTAGAGAGTTGATTTTGATTATGTTCTCCCAATATGTTTTTGTGGATGAACATCATATCCCGAAATTTTCAAAATTCTAACTATCAAAGATTTCCACTGTAGGAAAGGGATAGGGCTAGCCAGCCCCAGCAAGGAGAAATGCATCTCAGGTAAAATGCCCCTGGGACCTCACAGAGAGTTATTTAATTGGAAAAGCTCAGGAAATGTATAAACTCTGCAAAGGTAACTTCTGGAATGCATAGTTGGTGTGGTCCCATTTGATGATGGTCTTGGTTTTCCAATGAACAAAATGTAAGTGACTGGCTCATTGGGAATTTCTGAATGGATACCTACCATGTAATGCCTCAGTATTCCATCAACCAACATGGAACGAATAGGTTCCTTCTACTGTAGTATTAGACTGGCCTGAGCAGAGTGCTGTATGCCAGAATGTTAAGTTTAATAACTCTATTGGTTCAAGCATGTGCTGCAGAAGGGCGCAGAGTACACATTTTAAAGAACTAACTAAAACCACGATTCAATATAGCCTCAGAAATTACTAAAGATAACCAACGCCTTGGAATTCCAACAAAGTAATATTCTAAAATGAAGACCTTAATTCAGTAGTTTGGACACGCATGTGTGTAATATCCAGGGAGAAAATGTCTTGTGACTTGGGAAGGCCAGCTCTGCAGTTCCTAGGTTAGGTCCAGGCAGCAGCTTCGAACCCTGGAGTCTACTTCCTCAGCGAAAGGAATTGTTCTAAGGACTCAGTGCCTAAATGAGTGAGAACAGGAGCACCCTCAAACACAGAGAAAGGAGGATTCTGAGACAACCCCTGCTCTGGAAATTGCATCTCCAAGAAGTCTGTTTTGATACAATCATTGGTCTAAAAAGTAAATCTTGATTTGAAAAAAAAAGGAAAAAGAAAAAAAAAACAGTCAGGGAGGCTGGTAATAGGCAAGGAAGGGAAGGGGTGAATTTGGAGACAGATTAATAAAATCTGAATCCTTCGGAAGTGGTTGCAAGCTTGTTGGTCTCCACAGCTTCCGGGGCCAAATCTCAGCTAATTGTTCCCTTCTGCACTGTGTGCTGTTCCCAGCGTTGTCCACAGGGCATCTGGGAAAGGAGAACTAGAAAGAGGCACAGGGAGGGACAGGGAGGCACAGGGAGGGACCAGGGCTCTCACATTGGCTCAAGAAGAACCCCGGAAGAAAGGGAAAGGACACCAGAAAAGGAAATGGATAAGAGGAAAGTCCCAGGATGTGGAATGGAATGGAATGGAATGGAGGGAAGGATGTTCAAAGTATGTGGGGATATTTGAGATTACTTACCACTGAGAATACGCAGACAGGCACACGGGTTTACACAGGCTTTCAGACAGGGAAGCAAACGGGTTTCTACAAGGTTTACATTAAAGCCTCATCATTAAGTTAGTGTGACTTCTTGTGGGTTGGATTTCTTTTTAAATCTATTTTGTGGCCATATAAAAATGGGTTGACAAATATTGAACCTTAAATTATATTTTAAAAAAAAACATTAGAAACCTTTGATCATAAGTAAAATATACCCCCCTCACTCTCTCTGTGTGTGTGTGTGTGTGTGTGTGTGTGTGTGTGTGTGTGTGTGTTTCCTCCTCTATGTAAATTTACAAGTTATTTCTAGTCCCACTTGTAGATCTCACCGGAGCTACTTTTAAGAATAACATCATCTCAACTTGACGTATAGTTTTCCTTGTCTTTACAGGTACCATCAAGGGGGATGATACAGTTAGCTCACTGATAACTTGTTATCTACTGGAAGATTGGCCCAAATTGGGAAATGAGTAAAAACATATTCACTGTTTTAAATAAAGTCTTGCCTGAGAAGTGTCTGGCCTTTTTACTAACTACAGCCTTACACCTTCCCATCAAAATGCCTGGAGAATCCATGAAATGGCACTGCCAACCTAAAAGGTCTCTTAGGTGAAATCTATATTATGTGTTAATACATACTAGACCCCACAAGCTCTTTAATTTCCACTTCCTGGCACTCCCAGCCAGTTTCTCCTTCCCGTGGTACATCCCATGGTCATCCCAGACTCTTCAGATATTCTTTCAAGTCTCTCTCCTTCCTATCTTCCTCAGCTCAGAAATTTTTATATTCTATAGTCAAGGTTTCAATGAAGCATCTTCAAAACACAGTCATCCCAAAGACATATGGACAATAGGAAATTTTATAAGAATCATTTTACAGATAACAGAATCTACTTTTTCCTAAAACTCTCAGCACGAGGGCTGTGGCCCAGAAGTTCTTCTCCACCTGTGACCATCTTTGTAGCAAATGCCCCATCCTGATGCTGAGACACTGGTCCAGGCTTCTGAAACCCAAGGCACATCAAGCCACCCAGACAGCACCAAGTGTTTGTTAGTCCAGAGTGCCAGTCCTGGGAGGGAGAAATTGTAAATGTCAAAGATAGAGTTTAAATTCATCAGGCCATTGGTGTCTAAAAATTATCAGGCCATGTATCCTAAAATTAGAAATCAGAACTGAGATGCTTGGGAACACAGCAGTGGTTTATAGAAACGAGAAACAGAAATGAAGGTATCTAGGTTTCCTTAGCAAAAGTCCTCTGTTCTGATGCTTTGATCATTAAAGACTAGTTTTAGACGTTGAGTCAGGAGAAAGACAGAGAATAGAAAGATCAACAGACATACAGAAACTTTAATTAAATCTCCAGAAAGCTTAATAAACTGAGAAGTCCTCCCAACACTAAGAACTTCCTCCAGCCCTGGAGTCGCCACTGCACTGTTTCCCTGCTTGGGTCCACTCCCCAAGACTCACTCCGTATTTCCTACCACTCACGCAACAGTCTGTGCTGAAGAAAGTTACTTTGGCGTATTTCACATTCTTCCCGACATCGAAAGCTCCCAGGACCCTGACTTTCACCAAATTGACCTCAGCACCTAAGGTAATGATATATATTTGAAAATTGATACTTTTAAATAAAGGCATCGGCAACAGTTCTTTGGAAGCCTGACACCTGACTTGATCAGGGCAGCATGTGTTTCGGCTCAGGAGGATGAAGGTGATTCCTAAAAAGCAAACAGAGCTGTCAAACTGTGACTACAATGCCACTGACTCACCACAGGCGAACATGCTGAGGGGCTTTCCCCAGTAGGAAGAATGAACTGGGCTGACTAAGCCATTCAGTTACTCCTGGGAGCAATGGCATACGCATCTTACACACTCTGAGAGGACGCCGGACGTAACAGAGCAAAAGATGTTAAGTCTTTCTTTAAAGAAAAAGAAAAAAACAAAAAAGACAAAAAAAGAAACAAAAAAAACCTAAAACCAACAACTAGTTCTTTGCCCCTGACAGTGCTAGGAGTAAAGGTATGAATGGGTACACACATGATTGGCAGAACCACCTTATCTCTACAGTTGGGGACCCTCAGATCAGTTTATCTCTTCTTTCACACGAGTCAGATCTTGCTCTCGGTATCTCAAGGGTCAGCTGCAAAGCGGAGGAGGTGAGAGTCTCACAATTTCCTTTCCAAACGACCTCGATAAAGAAGGGTTATCTAAGGGATAGGGAGACAGCTGTTGTCGGAAAAGTATTTGCCATTTGGTCATGAGGACCTGACAGTCCAATGCCCAGAATGTGCATAAAAAGGCCAAGCATAGACAAAAAGGTTGAATTCGGTGCTGGGGAGTCAGAGATGGGACTGGGACCCAGGCACTCGATCCTTACCCTGCCCGTCAGTCTAGACCCATAAATGGCTGCTAGTATTACTTCTGTGGGGTTTTCATTAAAAAAGAAATAGGGGTGGGGGCTGGAGAGATGCCTCAGCAGTTAAGAGCACTGGCTGCTCTTCCAGAGGTCCTGAGTTCAAATCCCAGCAACCACATGGTGGCTTACAACCATCTGTAATGGGATCTGATGCTCTCTCCTGGTGTGTCTGTAGACAGCAACAGTGTACTTATATACATAAATAAATAAATTCTTAAAAATATCAAATAATAAAAAGCTCTATTTACTGAGGAAGTGATGTATGGTTAAAAAGTTAGGTGTCCTAGCACAACCCAAACTTCTACACACAACTTGTAAATGTACTCGCAGTCAAAATGTGTTTGTGCAAGGGAAAACTTCAGATGAGTTCATTCATTTGCACGATTTAAAAGGAAATGTGTATAAATTATTTCTATGACAAAGGTGATAACAATTGAGTCTACATATTCAAGTAAAAGTGGTTTGTTGCTTAAAGATCAAACACCCAGAGAAAAATCCCTAAGTGAAAAATAAAGGCAGGGAAGAAAAAAAAACACTTAAACTTATTTTGTCCCAAATAAACCACTGAATTTCTTTGAAGTAGGTTAGGATCGAAAAACACGGAGCTTAAAGGGCTGAGATTAAAAAATCATGGTTTTTCAAAAATCAATATTTATCTCAGGTCGCAGCTAGAACCTTAATTGACATGGTGGGAAGCCCTTGCGTTTTAATGGCACCTCACCAGAGGCTAGAACTCTGCTCTCTACCACGGAGCACTCAGCCAGCCTTCTCAGACTTAATTCTCACCCTGATCTAAGACGTTCTGAATGTCTTGCAGTTATCGCTTTACCGGCACTTGCATGACTCATAATTATTTTTAGGATCAAAAAATCTAACATAACCATCCTCCGGTTTGCCGGTCCTCCAGGTCTAAGGAGGGCTTACGGGCCTCTCGCTGACAATTAAATTAGCTTCCTTTATCTACAAACAGTAGCATTCAGATGAAGTTTACTGAAGGTCAGGAAACTGAGTTGCTGGGTAGCCCCATAATAAGAAATTGAAATAAAAAGTCTCCCGTGTCAATATTGCAGGGGCCACATAGGAGACTCAAGTCTGTTCTCACAGCCCTCCACATGTGCACTTCGGCAGGCGTTCTATCAGAAACACACCAATACATCATCATCGTCAAAAGCCAGGCTCTCTCTGCATACTGCTTTTCAACAAAAAAAATAAATAATAATATTTTCCTTAAATTCATTCTTCCGAGCACCTCAGGACTGGGTCAGCACCACTGACTATGCCTCTTTTCCTTTTCAGTAAACAAATTCCCACATCAAAGGGACTAATTCAATGGACAACCATCCAACTAACAAAACCCTACACAAAGTAGATTTTTCAGTTCCAACCTCTACAAACGGAAGTACAAACCTAGAAGAACACAGTTCTGCCTGGCTTCAGGAGCAGTCCCAGAATGAATTATACTGCTGTGGAGAAGCAAAGAGAAACCAGAGACAGACAAGACACATGCATGAGATGGTCAAGTACAAGCTCCTAAGGGAAGTCTAAAAATGGCCTCCTCAATAATAATCCATCCCTACCACCCCGAGCTGGAGTGGAACGTGTACACTGAACGAGGAGCAATGAGAGTTGTCAGCCCACCACTGGCTGAACAAACGCATTGGAGAAACTGTCTCCAAGAAACCTGTTGCACCAAGGTTTCCACACATGTGCCAAGGCAGCCAAGAATCCCATTCCTTAGACACAGTAATAATTAAAATGTAGCTCCCCCATGATGTATGTCTCAAAGGTGACTGCATTTTAACTACATGTAATCCAGAATAGTTGCATTAAAGGTATTCAGGGTAACAAAAAGCTATGGCAACTGATGCTTCGGAAACTTCTAGAGCCCAGAGGCACTGGTTTGTACATCTTCATGATCTATGTTTCTGCAGAGGCTTACATTCAGAGCCAGTAGATGGAAACAGTTTGAAG
Source organism: Rattus rattus (assembly GCF_011064425.1). NCBI lineage: Eukaryota > Metazoa > Chordata > Mammalia > Rodentia > Muridae > Rattus > Rattus rattus. The sequence continues at coordinate 22,361,586 of NC_046156.1, forward strand.
GGTGAGTTCATGGAGAGTCTAAGCAGAAGTTAAGTTAGTGAACACTCTGAAAATTGTTTGGCCCTTTGGAGCTTCCGTACATAATAGAGTTCTCATCTCTCCGGAGACCAACTCGACATGAAACCGAGGGGATCTCATGCTGCAGCAGAAGCTACTGGGAATTACCAAATTACCTAAAATTAATGGGATGTGGCTCTTGGTAATGAATAAATTTATAGCTAAATGATAAGTACCTCACACTTTTTATTCCACTGGGTGACATGCTGGAAGAAACGGTCCCCCAGGCCTTTTGGAGAGGCATGGTCCATGTCTCTCTCAGAGGCTGCTCTTTCTTCTCTTTCCCCATTCCCGACAAGATTTTTGTGTATGTTTTAAGGAAAACAAAAAGGTTCATTTTGAATTTAAAATCTGTGGTGCTGGGCAGTCAGATAGATACACATATAGTAAAGGGTGAAAAAGAGAAACCTGGGTTTAAATACAACAGATAACAAGATCAAAAGATACATTAGAAATCAAGGTGTTCCGTAAATAAAGTAATATTCTTATTTTTACAAACTAAAGTAAAATGGTAAAAGTTTAAAGACCCATCAAAAAGTTTTTAAAAGGCCGAACCTGAAGGCTAGAATTCCTGAGATCCCACTTTGTAGGAATCAAACCTAACATGAGCCCCTATCTCAAGGCCAGAGCCCCATAAGAAAACCCGCAGTAGCAACAATCCAGCCCGAGACCACAATCACACCCTTCCTATGGGGCGACTGTGGAGTAGGGCAATAGACACAGAGCCTTCCTTTGAGAAAGGGACTCCATCTGCAAGCCCTCACCAAGACCCCGTACCAAAGTCTTGCTCAGAACACAAGTACTCTACACACGTGACTGAACGAAAGAATAAAGGCTCGAAGATGGATTGTAAAACCAAAGGCCGAATGATCTCAGTCCCTTTATATTAATGTTAAGATCAGAATTACATTCTAGAATGTTGTAGTCCTTTATAATAACCAGTCATCAACCCAGTGCTACTTCCAGATTATTTTCTAGTGCAGAACTATTAAGCTAACAACATGAGGTAGTATCAACTTTCAGAATCTATTTCATCTGTAGCTGCATGCAATGGAAGACGAAAGAGAATAAAGAGTTCACCGTCAGGCCAACATGGCAAGGCACTGCTACCCAGCCTCAGAACCTGGCCTCTGATTCTATCTCCAAGATGTACACTGTAGAAGCAGAGAGCCAAATCCAGCAACTGTCCTGGTCCCTACATTTGAGCAGTGGCCTATGTGCAACACACACACACACACACACACACACACACAACAACACACACACACACACCACACACACACCACACACACACACACACAACAACACACACACCACACACACACACAACACACACACACACACACACACACACATACCACACACACATACCACACACACACACACACACACACACACACACACACACACACACACACACACACACACACACACACACCACACACTTGTTCAGGGTCATCCTCAGCTACATAGCTAGCTGGAGTCTAGCCCCAGGAAAGGACAGCTTGTCCCAAAGGGGGAAATCATCTACTTCCATTCCATCTACAGAGCTTTACATAGAAATTAGGAGCACGTTAGATTCAACTCAAATCTAAAAATTTGGCTCCAGTTACTAGACTTTTAACTAAAATGTACTCATTAATACATACATGTAACATCATCAAATGTTACATGACATAAACATTACAGCAAATGACCAAAACAATATTTTCATATTTAGATACATTTAAAAGCCATGTTAACCTCACTGTGCTTTATAGTCACCATTAATGCATATATACTATGCATATATTACATGTGTATGTACTCACACACACACACATAGACACATACACACACATTCTAATGTATGTATACAAACAGGATTCAGAGACAGAACTTTTATGTAGCCCAGACTACATAAAAATTCGCAACTCTCCTGCTTCAGCCTCTTGAGTGACAGGCAGTTGAGAACTGAGACTGCAAGTCTACTTCAACACTCGCTGCGCTCTTCTATTCCAGAATGAGCAGGTATCGGTTACATGGAAGCCTATCTACTGCATGATGCCTCATGTTTTCTCTTCTACTGAAATCATGTCTTTCTCTGACCCTCAAACACGCTCACAGGCCTGAGGCTAACGGTCAACATTAGACCATTTGCTCTGCATGGATGAAACCAGCGGCGTGTGCCCTGGAACATGGGTATGTACCATGTGCCTCTTAGATTACAGCTGTACCCAGATACACATAAGATAGCTTAAATTGTTTATATAGGCTGTATTTCTGGAAGTAATATGACCAGTACTGAAATTCTTAATCAAAGACCTATAAGGGACCTAGATTACAGGACTATTAAGAGATGGCTCATAAATAGTTTATTTACTTCTGGCTGCCAATCTGAAGCTTTATGTTAGATACTAAATGAGATGGACTAGCAATTAAAGACATGACCTTAATGAGTTACTCTTTTTCTCTTAACGGTTATTTTTAAAATCTAATTAAGACACAAACATACTTATGTGAGATGACCTGGAAACCACTTTTTGAAAACCCACTTGAAAACACACCACCTACTAGTCTAATACAGAAGCCCTAAAGGAAACAGGAAGGGTCAAATTCCAGAGAAGAGGGTACCAGAAAATAGAAATCAAGACACCCTGCCTGCCCACGTACACCTTTTCCCCCTCCAAGTCAGAATGTAGTCAAGAATCACAGAACTTCCAGGTTGCTAACCTGTTTACATTTTAAGATATTTTGACCCTTTTACAAGGACCCATGATGCAACTGAACTTCTGTGCCATTACCCATGCCTGGCAGCATCTGCCAGTCAAATACTACTCAGCTAAGAGAACACAGGGGCTGACCATGAGCATAGCAGTCCTTCTAAATCAAGGCCTCGCACCCGCCCTCACAACGTAAACTTTCTGTTCTCCCTTTCTCTCGACTTCCTCAAAAAGCAAAATTCTACCAGCATTTTTAAACCTTTTCAGGAAACGCCTGACTTCCATGAGTGCCACAAAAGTAAGTTCAGAGGAAGCCAAAAGTGTTAGGATATGATGAGGGTGACCATGTTTTCAAAGGATATTTGAGGAATATGTATATTTTCCCTGTGATCATGGTTCCTTGCTGTTTAGCGGGTTTGGCATCCCTGTGTCAACACGGGATGGAGACATTTCTACATATTATTAACATGTGATGCGAGAGAGGATAGACCCATCCGTCGTCCCTCTTTATTTAAAGAGTCTATTTACATGCACTTTTGGTTCCAACATGTTCCAAAACACACTTCCCATATAAAATGCTTACTTTTGACATGGGATATGCAGAAAACTCACAATAAATCCCTCTTCCAGTAAGGTCTGCTGTACCTTTACTCTCTAGCAAGAAAACCCTCCTCCTTACCACAGGAAAATGAGTTTGTCTACACACTTCTACAAAATCTCCTTATCTTGTGGTCTAATTGTTTTTGAACTGGAAGAAGGCTATAGCATGAACCATCTCACTCTCAAGTAAAAGCACCCAGAGCATCCGAATGAGGGAATATTTCATCGGGCTGCAGCATCAGGACCACGGACTTCCTTCCTCGTAGCTAATGCAGACTGACACACAATAAAGATCCACAGTCCCCAAGAAAGAGAAGAGCCCAGAGCTCACACCCAGAGAACTATTCCAACACTGCTGCAGATGAAGTAAAGGAATAGAACAGACGCGGGACTTGATTGTAACCCATACTTTGAGAGTTGAAGATATTGTAATAGCTTTTCTTTGAAATGGTGATTTAGATGAGTGTGGAATTGGTCCAAATAGTATTTCTTCCAAATTAGGCTGGTGTGGTGAGTGTTCTTGGTTCTATTCTGCACTCCAATACCTGCCTCTGAAGTGTTTATAGAAACGTCAAATAGAGGCTTCTTGAAAGGAGGCCATTTGAAGTCATTTCCAAGCTACATCGTGAGTTTATATATGTCACTGGCAGAAAAGAGAACGGTTGATTATGTGTTGAACAACCATAGCCATCAGCCAGTATGTGCCTAACATTCTGCACACAAGCGAGCTTCCCATGCTTTCCCGGCTTGTGTCCCCTGATTAGCCCACACAGCCCAGCCTAGCACAACCAGTTCAGTCACATCACTACAATGCACATAGTCCTCCAAGGACTCAGGCATCATGCTTCTCCTTATCACTAACAGCACAAGTACTGACTGGTCTCAGTCACTGTGACACATCACATGCATGACCATCTGCCTGGACGCCCATGGCGTTACCACAACCGGCACAGTTTTGTTTGTTTGACCCTGTGAAGTCTTCAATTTACCTTTGATCCTCTAAGGTCATTGGTATCACTCTGATCTAAGCAACATCTATTATTCTCTATTTATCTGGTGTATCTGCAAAAGCCTTGTCTTCCTAAACACTAGATTCACAAATTTTCTAAAAAATTACACTTACTCAGTCAATTTTGTATTGAAATATTCCCCATAGTTTATCTTGCTGTGAAAACCAAACCAAAGAAATACAAACATCATTTAAAAAAAAAAACCTACCTGTGGGCAACCATGTTTGAGATGATCTCAATACAGTCCCTTCTTAGGACTGTATGTTCCTTGATAAAAGTCTATGGACTCTGGAGTTACAGAAGTCTATTTCACCGTCTAACCTGGTCTACATTGAACTTATTTGAACAAATGATGTCCCTTTTCCCAGAACATAGATATATGGAACAAGTTAGGATACACTGAAATATCATATAACTCCAAACCCTGTAGATTATAACCCTCCATTCTTCCTATGAATGTATTTTGCATCCTTTTCCCCACTCCATTGTTCATTATGTCTCTCTGTGACATCTCTAACCTCCTTTCGACTTGCAAGTAAATTCTGCTAGTCCTCAGAGAATAATAAAAGTAATTCATCATTTATGAAATCCTTCACTACCACCCCTTTCTCAGGCCTCTATCATCCCCAGTCAGAACACAAAAGGCTTAAAGGAGACCATGAACTTTGCTTAGGAGAGAATGTTTTCTTCCTGTCTAGTCAATGCCCATACAGGAGCCACAGATCAACTGCAATGCATGCTGGAGCTACATTAAGGAAAAGGCCAATGGGACATTCTTCATTACTTACCCTCTGACACAATAAAGCCATAAAGAAATAGAGCAACAATCGAAAGTGGCCTGAATCCATAGCTTTTGATGAACAAAAAAAAGGGGGGTACAGAGAAAACTGGAAAGATTTAGAAAGAAAAGAAGAAAGACATTAGTTTTCTAGTCAAAAGCCAGTCAGGCTGGGTGTGATGGTTGCTGTCTTTAATCAGAACAAAGATTGGAGGATCTCTGTGAGTTCTGGGCCAGCCTGGTCTACATAGTGAGTTCCAGGCTGGACTGATATAGGGCTACAAAGTAAAACTCTGTCATCTATCCATCCATCCATCCATCCATCCATCCATCCATCCATCCATCTATCTATCTATCTATCTATCTATCTATCTATCTATCTATCTATCTATCTATCTATGAATCGAGTATCAAATCTTACTAATTAGAAATTTCAAGCTATTTGGGTTATTTAAGGTACTGACAGTATTTCTGAAGAGAAGGCAGACTATATATAGGTCTAAGTATAACGTGACTACATGGTAAATCAATCACACAAGCAGATATATAAACACTGTGTATCTTTAGAGGGATCCTGCTTTCGCTACAGAGTTAAAGGACTCTGTCAATGTGATACATAACATTATTCTTTAAACTGACTCAAAGATGAACAGAATATTTCCTTCTGGGACAGTTGGATAAACTTTAAATTTGTAGTTGTTTCCTGTGGCCTTCACCTTGGTCCTCAGTTATTGTCCCCCTCGCCCCAAAAAAAGAAAAAGAAAGATTCACCAGTCTTAGGAAACAAGAATATTCCAGGATTGCAGAGTAAGTAATCCCTTTACAGCAAAGACAATTAGTTTGTCATCAAACCCAAGTTATACACAAAACAACATCTATGACAGAAAATTCCCCAATCATGTAGATTTAGAATTCTTAGTGACACTGATATTCGGCAATGCTTGAGAGCAGGCTGGAAGAACTATACCTGTGTCACCTTTGAAGGTCTTTCCCCACCAGAGAACTCCATATACTCACAGGCAATACTCTGCATTTTTCTCCAAGTACATGACCAACATGGTTTCTGTAGTCCTCAAGAACAAGGCCTTCCCCAAACTTAAGCTTCTCATAGTTACGTGCTTCCCCATGTTCATTCAATAATTTTATATTTCACGTTCAGTAATCAGTAATTTATTTATATTCTATAATTTCAACAGAAGAAATTTGATGAGAGGAAACTGGTTACAATTCTTAGAGACCTGAGGGGGCAAAACATCAATGCAACAACAAAAAGTAGCAATAATTTTATTGGCCTTTATGAACACGCCGTATATGTGCCTCTTCATTAAACAGTAGCCAAAAGACAGGAAACTCTTCTAAGGTTCACAGAATGCATAAGATGTGTGACACGGAGAGAAATGGGATAAAGGCATGAAGAGTTCGTGTGCTCGAAAGAAGCTTGCAGACAACAAACATGGGAAAGAAGGCTATCTTTGTAATCATCCCATGCTCTCACTCGCAGCTCCACTAAGCACGTGTACAATAGGACCAGAGAGACCCCTTCAAACTCTAACTCCCTACATCACTTTCCAACTCAGAATGACACAGAGGCATCCATCCTCAGAAGACAGGATGGTGTGAAGGGAACTTCAGAGCCAGACGTATCAGAGTGTGCATTCAATTTCTAGATTGAAAGTCCTTCCGTGTATTACGTGTGGTTCAATCAGAGATGACACATTTAAGACATGCAACCCTAATTAGTATGGGAGGAAAAGGCAATTATCATCAAAGAAAAATATGTCACAGCGTGATGTGGATTCTCTTCTCTGAGGCTTTGAAAGGCCCCAGTGTCCAGTCATTTTCAGCAAATGGTAAATGTGGAACCCAGTGACCCACCCAACTGTGGGAAAAGGATTTTTATCTTCACAATTGCACTACCTGATGGACATATAAAGTCAACTCAATCAAAGCTTCCCTGAGGAGCATTATGTTGGATTACCTCACTGTGTTTCAAAGTATCAATCTGTACTTTTTTTGTGGGTGTGAAGGTATTAAGGATGTGTATCTGAAGAGCGAAGGGCTACGAGAGGACAAATGTCCAGATTCCCCTCCTGTTTGGTTATGTAGAGGCAGGGCTTCGTTCCAGGACACACTGGAACACACCACGCAGCTCAGGCTTGCCTTGAACTCGCAGCAGACAGTCTGCCCAAAGTCTTCCACCGCTGGAATTATTCACGTGCGCTGCCTGGCATGCCCAGGGCAGAAGTCTAACTACTAGGTTTTTCTCAGTTTCCTGTCTGCCCCTCTATGGGAATAAAAGACTGCAATCAGAGATTCGCAGAGACTGCCCAACACTTACTATCATAACCCAGCAAGTTACTACATTAGACTTTTTGAAGTACATTGAAGTTGATACAGAGCACTAAAAAGCTACCCAGCATCAAAAATTTTTGTGATTGTTCAATGGTTATTGCACCTTAGTTTTTTTTTTCTTTTTCTTTTATTGGATATTTTATTTATTTACATTTTAAATGTTATCCCCTTTCCCGGTTTCCCCTCCAGAAACCTGATATGCCATCCCACCTCCCCCTACTTCTATGAGGGTGCTCCCTCATCCAACCACCCACTCACTCACTCCCACCTCCCCACCCAACATTCCCCTACACTGGGGCATTGAACTTTCACAAAACCAAGGGCCTCTCCTCCCATTGATGACTGACAAGGCGATCCTCTCTATATATGCAGATGGAGGCATAGCTCCATTCCTGTGTTCTCTGGGGATGGTGGTTTAGTCACTGGGAGCCCGAAGAGGGGGATCTGATTGGTTGACATTGTTGTTCTCCTTATGGGGTTGCAAACCCCTTCAGCTCCTTCAGTCCTTCCCCTAACTCCTCCATTGGGGACCCCGGGCTCAGTCCAGTGGTTCATTGCAAGCATCCACCTCTGTATTTGCCATGCTCTGGCAGAGTCTCTCAGGAGACAGCTATATCAGTCTCCTGTCAGCAAGCACTTCTTGGCATCCGCAATAGTGTCTTGGTTTGCTGTCTGTATATGGAATGGATCCCCAGGTGGTGCAGTCTCTCTATGGTGTTTCCTTCTGTCTCTGCTCCACACATTGTCCCATATTTCCTCCTGTATTTTTTATTCCCCCCTTCTAAGAAGGTTTAAAGCATCCCCACTTTGGTCATCCTTATTCGTGAGCTTCCTGTGGTCTGTGGATTGTATCTTAGGTATTTCGAGCTTTGAGGCTAATATCCACTTATCAGTGAGTGCATAACCTGTGTGTTCTTTTGTGACTGGTTACTTCACTCAGGATGATATTTTCTAGTTCCGTCCATTTGACTAAGAGTTGCATGAAGTCATTGTTTTTAGTAGCTGAGTAGTATCCCATTGTGCAAATGTACCACATTTTCTGTACCACATTCCTCTGTTGAAGGACATCTGGGTTCTTTCCAGCTTCTGGCTATTATAAATAAGGCTGCTATGAACACAGTAGAGCATGTGTCCTTGTTGGAGCATCTTTCGGGGATATGCCCAAGAGAGGTATAGCTGGGTTCTCAGGTAGTGCTATGTCCAATTTTCTGAGGAACCTCCAGACTGATTTCCAGAATGGTTGTACCAGTTTGCAATCCCACCAACAACAGAGGAGTGTTCCTCTTTCTCCACATCCTCGCCAGCATCTGCTGTCACCTAAGATTTTTATCTAAGCCGTTCTGACTGGTGTGAGATAGAATCTCAGAGTTGTTTTGATTTGCATTTCCCTGATGACTAAGGATGTTGAACATGTCTTTAGGTGCTTCTTGGCCATTTGATATTCCACAGTTGAGAATTCTTTGTTTAACTCTATACCCCATTTTTTAAAAGGGTTATTAGATTCTCTGAAGTATAAATTCTTCAGTTCATTGTATATTTTGGATATTAGCCTTCTATCAGACATAGGATTGGTAAAGATCTTTTCCCAATCTGTTGGTTGTTGTTTTGTTCTAATGACAGTGTCCATTGCCTTACAGAAACTTTGCAGTTTTATGAGGTTCCATTTGTCTATTGTTGATCATAGAGCATAAGCTATTGGTGTTCTGTACAGGAAATTTTCCCATATGCTTTTGTGTTCCAGGCTCTTCTCCACTTTCTTTTCTATTAGTTTCAGTGTATCTGGTGTTATGTGGAGGTCCTTGATCCACTTGGACTTGAGCTTTGCACATGGTAATAAGAATGGATTGACTTGCATTCTTCTACAGATCTCCAGTTGAACCATCACCATTTGTTGAAAATGCTGTCTTGTTTCCCCTGGATGGTTTTAGCTCCTTTGTCAAAGATCAAGTGAGCATAGATAGGTATGTGGGTTCATTTCTGGGTCTTCAATTCTATTCCACTGGTCTATCTGTCTGTCTCTATACAAATACCATACAGTTGTTATCACTATTGCTCTGAGGTTAGTGATGCTGATCCAGAATTTCTTTTATTGTTGAGGAGAATCTCCGCTATCCTGGTTTAAGGCCAGCCATCCTGGTCTACATAGTGAGCTCCAGCTGGAAGTACATAGTGATATTCTATCAGGAAAAATAAAAGAAGAAATAAAGGAAGGAAAGAAGGAAGGAAAGAAAGAAGGAAGGGAGGAAGGAAGGGGAGGAAGGAAGGAAGGAAGGAAGGAAGGAAAAGGAGAAACTGAACAAATAAACAAGGCAAATAAGTTTTTCATCTTTACTTCATGCTCTGTAATGTAAAACATGTATTACTGCCTTACTAACTAACCTTGTTACTTCTATTAACCCAACCATCTTAAAAACACAATAACTGATCTTGGAACAAGAATGCCATCACTCATTCACCTACTCCAGGAAAGTGGGATGGGCTTTTAACATCTCTTTTCAGTTTACTCCTCATTCATGAACACCAAAGTTAAACATTAAAAAAAAATCAAAAATACAAAAAAGTTGTTTCGTTTAAGGGATAAATAGTGACATCAATTTCTTGGTATATTCATGTTACCTATGAAAACAAGAGTTTTCAGAACATGACAGAATTGACAGCAGACTTCGGCTTTCAATTTCAATTTCCGCAGATAACCCTTTAGAGAATCTATCCTGTATTTGTTTTATTTTCAAACTGAAACAAGAAAGTATAGCAACTTCGTAGCACTGCTCTTCTCCATCAGTCATGTGTTGCCTGTCACGCTTTTATGACAAAGCTGAAGTAACACAAATTAATGTGCTATTTCCTATTACACCACTCTATAGAGAGCACTCCACAAATAAACTTGTAACGTAATGCAAAATCCAAGCAGAGATCGCTTCTCTAATTACCTCACTGCTGAAGTACAACTGAACAACTTCTGACTACAGTATTTTGGGTAACTGAAAACTGAAACACTATACAAGGCATCAAGTGAATAGTTTACTGGACACATTTAGTATCTATGTATTCTCTGTGCATTTACATGGGCTTTAAAACGAAGAGGAAAACTGAGTTCTTAGAACATAAGAGTCAGTTTGATGCCTGGTATGAATTAGACTAATTCCTCATAGCGTGTTGCTAGCTTGTCCTCAAACAATGTAAGTCCCTTAACCATGGTAACAAGTTAATGAGGTGCAGGAGAGTCCCTAGGATTCGGCATCAAGCAAGAGAGAATACCATCTCGTGCCACCTTCTCTGCCACCAGGCAGGATGACACTGTGCAAGCCTGGCAGGTGGTGACTTTCATTCAAAACACTTAACCCCTGTGCACTGTTGAAACCCAGTCCAAATATGTAACCTCATAAGTTCCAAACGGTACTGTTTGACACCTCGGTATTGAATTAGCATAATTAGCTAACCCAAAGTGACTTTAAAAATCTTTCCATTCAACTCATTAGCCTCAGTGCTTTCCCCCAAGTGAGGTTAATTTTTTTTTCTTGCCTGCAAAATGTTTAATAGGGTTAATGAGCAAGAATATTCCCCTTCTTGGATACCATAGACTGTTAACATTTATGTTAAGGGGAAACCAAAAAATACCAAAGGCGAGTAAAATGTCTCATCTATGATTACCAACTGCTCTTTCTTTTGACAAATTACTGAAGCCTGGTGCTGAGAGAAGGAAGTCTACTCCTTTTATCAAATAAAATATACCCATGGCCTGTGAAAGATTATTAAATTTATTATATCCCTTAACCAAAAAAGAAAACTTCTTCCCCTCCCTTTCCTTCCTCCCTCTCTCCTTTTACCCTATCATCCCCTCCATCCCTCCTTCCTCAATCTCTTTCTTTCCGATAGTGACAGGGGCTCACTATATAGCCCTGGCTGGCCTGGAACTTTCTATGTTGCCCAAGCTCTGAATTCACAGAGATCACCTAGCTTATGCTACCTGACTATCAGGGCAACAGGTATCCACCACCATGCCCAGCTTAATTAACCGAAAGCATATTTTTCCTTCTTGAATTTCATATGTACATTGTACACTTAATATTAATTTATGAGGAGCTGGAGATGATCTTGCTAGCTCTCCAGATATCGTGGGATTATGTCTACATGAAAATAATGCAAACCAGAAAGAGGAAAACAAAAGAGGAAAGTAGCAGGAAGTCTTTTAAATGCCACTTCTCAGAGAAAAAGATGAATATGTATCTACACTTGCATATTCCCTAATCTTTCCTCAGGATACACTGTGACATTTTATACCATCTATAGATGAGTCTTAAAGCATCTGTATTGTTCTAATAACTGCAAAATTCAACACAAAATTTTCCCACTATATAAATACAGGACTAACACAGTGTTGCTAACTGCGGAAAAGTAAACTGAAACATTGACAACAATTACAGAAGACATTTAAAAACAAAATGACTAGTGCTCTGGAAAACAGTGGTAAGGGATTTCACCTTTTTGAATCAACAACTAGTTTTAAATGTCCTAAGATGCTTAACCAACGTGACTCTCCTCCGATGTGCTTCTGAATAATGAGGCAGAAAAGGCTCTAGAGGTTAAAGGCAGCATCCAGGCTGCGAATGAATGAAGCTGCCCAATCACGAATCACCGCTAGAATCCAAGCAGCCTCTAAGGCCCTCTTTCTCCCTTGACTGAGACAGCACAAGGCTATATTTGTGTTAGCCCTGGGAAGAGAACTTTACCATCTCCAAAGCATAAAGTAAATCAAGGTCTCAAGTTCCACCTGTAAGCAAGTGATTTTGTAAGCACCAGAGGCTGTCAGGCCACACAGCCAGGAGGTCACAGGCCATGTCCTCTTTAACCAAAGGCTTGATTTGAACAGTCCTTCGGATCTCAGACCCTGACCATCCCACTGCATGGCTGCTGTCTCAGGCGGGCAACCCTTGCTGAAGTAGGGCATTCCCCAGACCCTACTTCCAAAGAAGAAAAGAAAACACAGATCTAAGACAAAAATCCACCTAAGCAGTAATTTTGCCTTATGTCCCAGTGAAGACCTTAACATTCAGAATGTGCGGCAAAACCCAGAGTCATTCATGTTGTTAGCCCAAACATGGTGGTGCCAGCATATAAGTACTGCCATTTAAAAAGCTGTTGCCTCAGGACTGGAGAGATGTCTCAGCCCTTAAGAGCATTGACTGTTCTTCCAGAGGGCCTGAGTTCAATTCCCAGCAATCACATAGAGGCTCACAACTCTGTGATGGGATCCAATGCCCTCTTCCAATATGTGTGAAGACAGCAACAGTGTACTAACATACATTAAATAAATAAATATCTTTTTAAAAAACTGTTGTCTCTCACCTCAAAAATCTGGCATAAACCTCGTTTATTTCTTCATCTGTCACACGATTAAATAAAGACTTTGTGTAGAAATTAGATATTCCAGAGAACTACAAAAATCTACACCGTAGTAATTTATTAATTCTAGAGTAAATTCTTACATGTTTAAATCTATTTTTAAGAATGTGCATGGAATTTGAAGTTTCCAGACCCCTCTGAAACGCACATATTAAACTGATAGAGATCTAAGTATACATCTGCTTTACACTGATCTGAATGCCTGAAGCAAATCACTGTTATTGTGAACTTGGTACGAGCCTCTCTCCCTTTACTCTCGCCCTTTACTCTCCCTTAAAAATCTCTCAGGCCAACTTCTGCTCTATACCAATGTGACACTACCCAGAAGTCCAGGCTTAACAATAAGGGGACATACACAGAGGAACACAGAGGCTGTCCACTTGCGCCCCCCCAGCAGAACCCACCTTCTGAGGCACATGTCCTCAGCAGGGAGGAAGCAGTCAGCATCCTACCTTCTAGGCTTCTCTGAGGAATGAAAGGCAATGCCGAAACAGGATGAGGTCCTGTTCATTTCCAACAACACACTCCGGTCAGGAATCAAGTGGGGATTCTGTTTGGTTGGTGGTAGGGGGGCTGTCATTTTGTCTGTTTGTGTTTTCTTTTAGTAGGATTTATTAAAGATGCATCAACATAAACATAGAGGAATAAATAGCAATAAGAGACAGATGCAACGACTAGACAGTGAAACCAATGAGGCGCTTCCAACATTCAACAGAAATGAAATCAAGTGTTTTAAACTAAAATAGCAATAATATTTCATTATTTATATTAATTCATATAAATATATGTATTTTAATATATTTACAATATAAATCTAGTAACTATTTACTAATATAAATATAAATTAATATAAAATCTATTAATTGTTTATTAATATAAATAATTAACATTTATTGTTGTTGTTGTTACTATTATTAGCAGCATTACTACTACAACTCCTCCTTCTTCATCTTCCTTCCCAGTGAAAATAAAGCCTGAGTTGGGCAATAACAGACTCACTTCCATGTCAGCTCACACACTTAATTCTGTGACTGCATTTACTAAATCTATGAACTGTCAATACACTTTCTAAGATTCTTAGACACTGATCAAATTTGAACCAAGAAGAGAAACAATAATGCTGTGTCCATGAGACTAACAGACAAAAATCATACACTAAGGGTGCTCATGGAAGAAAGATGTTGATTTAATGAAGTGATTCAGGTTGAAATATAATTATCCCAAAATGGTCTTGCTTTCCCATCAACTACAACAGAGAAGGCCTCTGTACATTAGTTGGGTTTTTTTTTATTATTATTATTATTGTTGCTGGACACATTCTTACAAATTTTATAAATGAGAAGCAAATGGCGACTGTCAGCTTGGCCCAATTCACCATCTGCTTTCTGTAGCTAGTAAGATCCAAAGCATTATTCAAAGATTATAGCTACACAGCGATACTGTGGAAAGCAAAGGTCCTGGCCTTGATTATGCCCTCAACCTATATTCATAAGGACACGTACAAGGAAATATGTCTTTATTATGCACACACAAAGCACAGGTAGAGAAAACTATCTATGATAAATAATTATTTTAATAAATACCAAAAAAAATCTACCTCTATAAAATAGAACAGCTATTTTATGGACAAGTTTTAATGAAACATGAACTAATTAACCACTTTAAAAGGACATAGAAGAATGTTGCATTTGCTGCAGAAGGGTTAAAAGAAACGTAAGAACAATGTGTCCACGCTTGCTCAGTTTGTTCCCATTTTGAGTCAAGCCTAAGGCAGCAGAAAGTGTGTTCAGTAAAGAATTCATCTCTGACACGATGGCTTCCCACCAGACAGTGGCTAAGCACGAGCTGAGAACTGAATTGTCATACACCAGGCCAGCTTAATTGTCATAACTTTTTAATAGAAAACCCAATAAAATAATTTCACAACAATTCTAAGACTGGATTCTTCATGACCAATTAGAGGCAAGATTTGTTGTAAAAATTCCAACTGAGTTAAATAAATGCAATTCACAAGACGTGTGTAAGGGAATGGTATTGATTGCATATATATATATATATATATATATATGCAACTTAACTTTTTTCTTTTCTTACACTGATTTTGTGTTCTGCTGCTTTGCTGCAAGTGTTATGATTTCCATATGACCCTGCAATTTTATTCCTGGGCATATAATCCAAAGTGCACCCATACCCACCATAGGATATATATATATATATATATATATATATATATATATATATATATATACACACACACACACACACACACACACTCCTTGTTTATTTACAGATACTATAACACAAAAACAGCATGTATGGTTTAACCTTATAATGAATCTCATATTTAACTCCACTGGAGTTCAACAAGCCTTTCTGAGATGCTACTGTATGCTAGGAACAGTTGTAGCTATTTCGCATCAGCTCTTAGGTCCCAAGAACACCCGGACGTGGTCACATAACTCAAAGGCCTGATGCAAACCAAAATACCTTATAACAATGGAAGACACGGCACATATGTGATCAGTCCATAATGAAGGCACTCTCTTCTCAAGTTAATATATCCTATTTATTTTTAAACTTTATTATGAAATGAAGCTGTAAATTAAAATTAAATAAAAACCACAGAGAGAACCTAACCAGGCACCGAGACTGTACATCTCAGTAGCTTCACATTCCTACTTTCATTATTGACATACTCTTACACACTTACGTACCACGAAAAACAAAAAACCCATGACAGAACACTAAAAACAATTAGGTTTTTATCCTCCTTTGTAACTCACATTCACTACATGCATCTAGCCCTTCTTCATCCCTTAACACTTAGATTTGCTTTCTATCTTCCCTGTATGCTGTATTATAAACATGTATGTATTTGTTTACATGTCTACAGCTATATTCTGTATAAGGCAGAACATACATGGTTTTTCTTCTTTCTGACACTGTGTGACCTTGTTTGATATTATAATTCTAAGTCCACCCATTTTTTTGCATATTTAATGATTTCATTTTTCTTCTATGCCAAATAACAAACACACACGCAGAAGCACACACACACATACATGCACACAAGCACAGAGGCATGAATGCATGTGCGTGTGCACAGACAGACACACACACACACACACACACACACACACACACACACACCAATTACACCAAACCTTCACTATCCTTTACTCTGCTGATGGAAAAACAGGCGGATTCCAAATCTTTGCTATAGTGAATGACGCAGAAATACACATGCATATACAAACATCCTATGGCGGGTTTGGTGCACTTTGGTATATGCCCAGGAGTAAAACTGAAGGGTCATGTGGAAATCATAAACACTTGCAGCAAAGCAGCAGAACACAAAATCAATGTGAGAAAAGAAAAAGGTAAAAAAGAAAAGGTAACCGTCACTTGACACCAAGAGTGTAATCTCAGGAAAGGAACACCTCCCATTCAAAGTAACTCCAAACAAAGTAAATATTTAGGGATGTCTCTAACCCAAGAGACGTACCACTCCAATGAAAACCTCGGATTACTAGGAAAAGGACTCGCAGAATACATCAGAGAATGCAAAGACTGCACGTGCTCCTGGATTGGCAGAATTAATAATGTGAAAATGGCCAAACTATAAAAATTCATCGATATATTTAATGTAATATGTATAAAAATTCCAACATCATGCTTCATAGGTTTAGACAAACAATATAAGAATATATATACATACATACACCTATGTATGTATATATATATTCATAAATGGCCATGAATACCCACGGTAGCCCTAAAGAGTAAGAACACATCCGAAAGAGTAAGAACATGACTAAAATTATTTTAATACCAGACCTCAAAGTGTATTTCAGAGCTACAGTGATAAAGGCAGCCTTGTTCTGTCATAAATGTACAGTAAGACCAACTGGCATGATGGAGCGCAGGTCCTGGAAATGCCATGGCAAACCTATGCCCACTTAATATGCTTCCTGAGGGAAGAGCCTGTTGGACAAAGAGTGCTAGCAAAACTAGATTTCTACTTGCAGAAGAAGGATGTTAAACTCCTACCTTTCACCTTGTACAATATAAACTCAGAGAGGATCAAAAACCTCCATTTAAATATGGAGGCACCGAAACTTCTAGAAGAAAACGTAGGGGTGGTCCCCAGGCCTTTGGAGTTGGCAAGTAGCACAGGATCTGTCGGATGGGACTGCATGCAAATGAAGTATTCCAGCACAGCAAAGGAGACAGTGTACAGAGTAGGAGAGAATCTTCATCAGCTATACTTCAGACCGGGAGCTAATATCAGAATTTCAAAAAAAATTACAGAAATCAAATACCAAGGACATAAAGCTGCCAATCAACAGTTGGTCAGAGGACCTGAAGGGACACTTTCCAGAGAAGAAAATTTTCAAAGCCAGTAACTGTTTGTAAAAGTGTTCAATATCCCTAGCCAATAGGGAAATGCAAATTAAAACTACTTTGAGATGCTACCTCCCCCTAGTCAGAATGGCTGTCATCAAAATCTTGACAACAACTGTCGGAAAGGATCTGGGGAGACAAACTCCAATTCACTGTTGGTGGGGGTGCAAATTAATGCAGCCATTGTGAAAGTCTGTGTGTAGATTTCTCAAGTAGTTAAAAATACATTCTTATAAAAATTATGCAGACGAAAGTTGCTTCTGTCTTCCACGTTCCCTGTCATCATCAACCTTCTATACATACACCCAGGCACTGAATTCAGACACAACTGCTCACCAACTCCCCAGCCCTGACTGCCCTGCCCCTACCCTGGAGAAGGACGGCGGCATAGACTCCAGAGAAGAAGCCAGCAGCACTGGAAAAGACCCAATAGGACAAACTGACATGAGTATCCTTGTGACAGAAACCTACAGTAGCATTTCAGGTGTGATTCTGGGTTTTCTCAAAGAAATCAATTTCTTGGACTTAAAGGCCGAGATATACATCTGAATGACATTTTATTATCTCATCTCTCTTTCCCCAGAACCTCGTCCACCTTGGCCATTATCACCTCTCATCCCTAACACCTGGCACTGTTGCCCATCGCCAAGAAAAAAATAAATTTTATCTAACTTTCTCGAAAATGATGTTAGGACCTGGGAAGGGCTTCGTCCAGCCGCTACAGCAGAGTCACGCCAGTCTGGACACGCCAATGAAAACATTAGTCTATGAAATGTGTGAGCACATGATTAAGAGGGGAAGGAAGATTTATCTCAAGATTAACCACAAAGACAGACAGACAGTCAGGCAGGCAGGCAGGCAGGCAGGCAGGCAGGCAGACATTAATTCTAACTTCCACGAGGCAGGTACTGTGACGAAATCCCCCCTAGAAACCTGTACATGTGTACTCCACCCAGGAGCATGTTTTCTGTCTTTCAGTTTCAGCCTCTAACCACTAGAATTCATTCGATACCAAGATACCTCAGTGACTTTATACTTTTGCTATGAGAAAATTAACAAGCAAACTCATTCTATTCTCTAAGACAAGACCGAACAGGCCTCAGAATGCGTCAGTCCCCAACAATTCCCCAAAGGTCAGTTCCTCCAAAGGCAATTCAGAAGCCTGTGCTATCCATGGGGTTAGATATCAGGCAGCAGAGTCCAAAGCCATGGGAGGGGCTCATCAGACATCATGCGTAGTCAACATCTCATAAAGAAGGAAAAGATAAATCGAAGATAACTCAGGAGGTGGTTTCCATTCAAACCCTGAATCCATGCATGGGAACAGCAAATACACCACGCAAGTTCTATGATCAGGGAAGAAACTACCATTTTAAAAAAAAAAAAGACTTGCCTTTTCATTTTTTGGAAAATCACCTCTGATTGCTTTAGCTCTTTGCTTTGATTCCACGCTACTCCTTTGTGTCACATGTGATGTTGATGGGTTTTGGCAATGTCTCTGAAGAACAATTAAATAATGGCCCCTGTTTTTAAGAAGGTATGCATGTCCTCCTAGAGAACCGGAGTAGCACTCCGTGAGGTCATCTTGAAGGAATGATCAAAGAAGCGCTGCTGAGAGGACGACCAACTTCAGCAGGCAAGTCTGGACGTCGTGTCCGCACCAGCGGGCTGTCCCTCAGCTCCTCTTGATATTGAACTTTGAACCTTGCCCCATGAACTGTGCTGCTGTAACAGGGTTCCCTCCTGTCACTCGGCATGGGACAACTGCAGATTGACTCGCTGAAATGAAAAACTATTGAATGCAAACGTGTGTCCTATCCACCTTTTTCCATTTTTTTACAGCATCCAACCGTATGCGATGGACAAAAGTGAGGAGTATGACCGTGTACAGGAACCCATGGCATGACCGTGACACAGCACTGTGAATGACCAAGATGGAGCATAGGAACACTCTGTTTTCACTCATTTCTTTGAGGAAGCAGAAATACTAAAATTTTATAATTTGAATTCACGAAGAAGAAGAGGAGGAGGAGGAGGACGAGGAGGAGGAGGAGGACGAGGATGAGGAAGAAGAGAAAGCCCTTTGCTCCATGACTTCCAGATTTCTTATTACTCCTAGAAACTTACTCAGACCTTTCTCCAAAGCTATGACCAGAGGGATCTGGCCCCTAAACCCAGTGACAAGCCTCCTGAGATCTGGTCCTCCTTATGGCTGATCAATGCTGTTCGATGCCACCTGTCACATGTGAACGGGGAGCACCACCTCCGTCACATCATAATATTCACACTCCAGCAACCTCAAGCATCTTTAAGTTCCCATTAGTTTTTATGAACCCTTTTGACACAATGCTTGGGAAAGAAAAAAGAAGAAGGAGTAAAGGACAAGGGAAGAGAGAGCCTGCCTCTAGAATGTGGCCCTTGGGGTAGAGGAATCAGACGTCAGCACTGACATGGACTTCCAACGTCTACTTCTTCCCTTGTCCTCCTCCCAAACTCAGTAGTTCTATTCCTTACTTCACAGAGACCAGAAACTCTTTGTCCTCACTTAATATAATAATAATAATAATAATAATAATAATAATCATAATCATAATTATGATAATGATGATAACAATAACAACGGTAAAACCTAGTTATATCATCGCCTTTGATTGCCCACTTACAGTACTCCTATGCACCCGATGCTCTCTAAATCACCGCTGTGCATGGAGTACAGGGGAGGTTAGAGAAGGCACTGGAACCGACACTGCCCTCCTCACCAATATTTATTGTCTTAGTTATTTTTACCATTAATTGAACTGTTTTACACAGAAAAAAATGCTAATGTCACAGTATCATAGTAGTGTTATAACTTAGATGTTAATCCCCTGGAAATTAAAGTTTCCAAATTTTCACCAGTTAAGACTTATGCAAATAGTGCTTTTAAGTGTTTGTCTTCTAGACAGCCTTTCATGCTCCGTTCATAAGTACACTGGGAGATCCTTTCAGTCGTCATCTTGTCTTGTTATTAATGCCTTTCATACTGTGTTAATACTGTATTTTCTTAAGGAAATCCATAAAAACAAACCGGGGTAGGTCTACTGTTGGCTTTTCTTTTCTCTTTTCGTCACTCTTTTAAAGTAGGGTTGGTGATTTCTAAATCATTCTGCCCTTTTATCTACATACTTATCATTGGATTTACTTTCCTGTTACTCCTGGCTAACATAAGAGGGGGGTTAGCAACAAGTGCATCTAATGACTCTTACTTGGGTTTTGCCCTTAAACATGATGCTGAGCTTCTATTCACACTTGCTTTCGCTGGAGCTGTCTCTGAAAACATATTATCGCCACGGTCCACGTGTGGATTCTTCCTAAGAGATCAGCTACAAACATAACATAGAGACTGTATCATCATCCTATAGGATGAGAATCCAAGACTATCAATTCATCATCTAAAATCATCAGACATCAGAAGAGACTCATAGCAAACAAGAAAAGGATGCTGTCTTTCAGAATTCATTCCAGGCAACAAAGTACGGTCTCAGCCATTGTTGTTTCAGTCCACAGTCCAACAATGATGTCATACAGGTGTCAAATCGTAGGACAGTGCTAGAAACCACAAGTGCCCACCTGCTAGAAATGTAACTACAGATGTTTTCAAAGCATATCAGTCGAGATCACTAGCCAGCAATGATGGCAAATATTTGGGGAGCCAAGGTGCCAGCTCGCTTCTGTTACTACGAGCTGATATCAAAGCAAGTCTATCAACAACAGAGTTCCACTTAAATGACCGTTTAGAAGCCTGATGCGGTTAGAGTGAATGCTAACGAGGAAAGGAGTCAACAGGACTGTTATGAAACTGCTGTGCTGTGCCTTCGGGGAGTGTTTGCCAGCACGATGGCCTGGTCCCAGGAGTGGCAGCACAATCAGGACTGTTTGTCTAAGAAAGCAGATAAAGTCATAGCCACTAAAGGGAACAAAAAGGAGAAGAGGCACTTACTGTGTGTGTCATCTATGGAACTAGATATTGTCGAGTGTTATGATTCTACTTAGTGTCCTCATTAATGCTATGAAGTATGAAGTTACTTTGTTCAGTGCTATGTTTTTCCTCACAATTAAAGAAACTAAACTTGTGGAAGATTAATGCTGCCAGGATCACCTAAGATATATGCGGTGAGATATGAGATCTGTAGAGGGTGACGGAGCCCACTCTTGCCCTTGGAGAGGTCCTTATGTACCTGAGAGTCACAATTTCTGCACCTTAAGGAGAGCTCCCAAGGTACTTTCCTGCTACTGTTGATGCAAGATTCATTTGGTTTTCGTTGTCCTGCTTATTCCTTCATGAACACAGACTGAAAGGCTGACAAGGGGAGAAAGGTATCCCAGTGGTTCCAAGGAAAAGCATTAAAGAAGCAGGTTGCTTCTTCCTGGGTTGAGAAATAGAGATCTCCCTTGGCCCTATGGCATTTTTATTTTTACAAAGTTCTATGTTAGTGACAGAATGCAAAGGCATATCATCCCATTTTACCTCTTAGAAGCTGTTTTAGAGTGCAAATAGACCCAAAGATATCCATTCTTTGTGAACTTCTTTAACCCTATCCAGAGTACAGAAGCCAGAGACAACTGACTAGATATAACATCTGCATTTAAAAGACAGTGACACTAAGATAATTACGGGGACCGCAATAGATAAAAACACTTGGAATGTATCTAGCATGCAGCCTGCTCTGTTAAGTACTACTTGACTTAATTATGATGCATGGCTTGTCAATCTATCGATGAATTATTACCATTACAATGAGCTAGAACCCTTACACCTTCACACACACACACAGACACACACACAGACACATACAGACACACACACACACACGATACAGGGACGAATGCACACACACACATGATACAGATAATACTAATTGGTGTAAATTACTTAGAATGTTGCCTAATATGTAACCAATAATGTTAATGCTGGCTAACTCACTTCCCAAGCAGGATCAGAAAAATACCATCTGACTTAGTAGTTTCCTTAGCCAGACTTCGACAGGAATGGTACAACTTAAATAATAATAATAATAATAATAATAATAATAATAATAATAATAAATAATAAATAAAGTATGTGGGTTCTCTTTTTTAGGACTTTTTCATTCTCACCCTATCTCTTCCCACGTATCCCTCACCTCTCCCTAAAAGCCACTGTAGAAACCCCTTGGATAAAAGCCCTGAAGAATGGCTCGGCTAGGCTGGGATCACCCTTTACAGTGAGGTCTTCCTTCACCTTACCTTCCTGGACCTCATCTCTGAGATATGAAACCTCACTGGGAAAAAACGGACAAACAGTCAGTTCTCAAAATCTAACCATTCACGCGGTGAATAAGAATTCTCACACCAGCACCCCTATCATACAGGAAGGCCTAGCATGCAGAAGCCACACTGGTTTCTGGGTTTGAGTCTTTGACTGCACCCAGACAACAGGTAGGCCCTCTTCATCTCTGCCCTGGGATTCCCCATTTACCAAAAACAGAAACTAGAGCTTTGCTTCCGTTTATGTCTAAGTGCTTTTATTACTGCAAACACTTCCTTCTCACGGAGGAAAAGAACACTACATTTGTCTGCCCCCACTCCCACCCCATCACTACTCCCAGCCGCCCTACAGGCCAACTGTTCCTCTCATGTGTCTTTGAGATAAACTCAGTTTTTGGAAACCAGGCAAAGCACAGGTCATGAAACTGAGTGAAATAGAGCCTGCATCTTGGCAATTTTCAGTTCCAGGATTCTCTCCTCCTCTCCACTTGACGGGCCAACAATCATTCATTCAACGGCTGCCTACAATAAGGTGAGCAGGCTCTCCAGGAAGATCAAGAAATCCCAGCAGCCTCAGCGTCTCCCACGCACAGGTGAGTCCACATGGTGAGGATCACTTCTGTACAGCTCAAGTTATACCAGGAATACCGAGAATGTTCTAACAGAGGAGCTAAACTGTGAGGTGTTTTAGTACTAGCATAACAAGCATAGGGCTGGCACGCATGTGAGTGCCTCCACGGAGTCTGGTTAGAATTATAAAGCACATTATTATTTTATAGGATTTATCCACAGTGCTCCACTGAAATCACTGTACTCAGAAAATAACAGAAAATTTCTGAATGACGTTTTAGATTTCCTGGGTTCAAAAAAAATTGTCCTTAATGGATGATGTTCTGTGATCAGAGCAATGACATCCAAGTTAAAAGGAGCTGGCTGGTATGTCTCTCATCCTTACCTTCCTCAGACCAGCACATTCTGCATACACATCTCCTGGGTTAGCCACAATCCCCCATGACTGTGTGCTACCCCGCCCCCCACTTTCGAAAGTGTTTCCTGGTGAAATACTGAGTGCCTCAGGAGACAGAGCGGGAGAAACGTCCTGAGCATTCCAGTTCCAGTCACTCTTGTCTTTCCAAGCAGAAGCTGCTGTCTTCGGCCTCTGTGCCCTTCAGCTAGCCGACCAGTTCAAGAAGCGTCATTGTGAAAGGTTGTCTCACTGAGGCTCTGCTTCCTTATTAATGTCTCCTCAGCAGCTGCGTGACAGAGCAAATGACAGTGCAGGAACGGTGGTGCAAGTTGTGGGTCTAACAAAGACCTGGACAGCACAGGGCGTTACAACAACGTCTCTGTTCAAATGCCTGGAAACAGTTCTCAGGCAACAATAGTGTGTGTGTGTGTGTGTGTGTGTGTGTGTGTGTGTGTGTGTGTGTGTGTGTGTCTGGGTGTGTGTGTGTGTGTGTGTGTGTGTGTGTGTGTGTGTGTGTGTGTGTGTGTGTGTGTGTGTGTGTGTGTGTGTGTGTGTGTGTGTGTGTGTCTGTGTGTGTGTGTGTGTGTGTGTGTGTCTATCCATCCTATTAGAATGGTAATAATTTAAAACTTCCTCAGCATCCTGACTTCCCTTCTATATGACAGAAGAGTTCGCAATCCAAAAAAGAGAACGTTTAAAGTCTTACATGAAACTTAAATGTCCTGATAAAATCATTCCTCAAAATAGCCTGATTTCTCAGGAAACCTTTTTCTTTCGCAATACCATTCCAATGTGTCTGGGAATGCGGATGATGGTCTTCCAGGCCTGAAAACTGTGTCACCTAAATCCACCTTCACCTAAGAAGGTCTTTCATGGAGAAACAATCGCAGCCTCAGGCCCAGTGAGCTGAGTTATTAACTGAAGACCGGAGGCAGACAGCACACTTCGCTCTCTCTCCACTATGTTTAAGTCCAGAGGACCTTTCTCGTTTGTGAAACAGAATCTTCTGTAAGGACCAGGAGGTCTGGAAAGTAATTGATTCTACAAACTGAGGACTTCCCAATTCTATCTCAATCGGTGCCATCAAGGTCATCTTTAAGAAGTGTTCATTTTCAGTCCTACTCAGCAATGCCCTATGTCTTGGCTCCTCCTATCTCCAGAGAACTAGAAGGGGAGAGTCATTAAAGCAGCACACTTAATTCAGTCCTAGAGAATAAGTGAGATCTTAAGACAAAGGAGA
This sequence comes from Rattus rattus, assembly GCF_011064425.1. Lineage (NCBI taxonomy): Eukaryota > Metazoa > Chordata > Mammalia > Rodentia > Muridae > Rattus > Rattus rattus. The sequence continues at coordinate 22,386,385 of NC_046156.1, forward strand.
GGATTGGAGGGAGGGATGGAGGGAGGGAGGGAGGAAGAGGGAGGGAAGGATAGGGAAAATGAGGGAAGGAGGGAGAAAGAGGGAGGGAGGGAGGGGTAGAGGGAGGGAGGTTGAAAGAAGGAGGGAGGGGGAGGAAGTAAGAGAGGAGGTAGAGTGGTGGTGAGAAGACGGTTAGCAGTATGTAACCTCTCTCAGAAGTAACTAAAGGCAACCGTCCAAGAAGAACATGTTAGGTAGGTATGGGAACATCGTCAACTTTTACTGAGCTCGTGCTGCATTTTAGCTAAGCACGTGCTACGCACTGTTTGACTTAAGGTTCACCAAACTGGATGAGGTACGTGCTGCTGATTATCTCCACCTCCGAGATACTAAACCCGCCTTCTGGAAAGCTAAGTCACAGAGACAGACCCAAGAGGCAATCTTAGCGCTTGCGGCATTTGGGGAATAGGCCTGACTCAACCCCTTCAACACTGTAGTCACTCCACAGTGAGGGCGTACAGGGAAGAATCTAAAGAAGGACGTAGAAACAGAACTGGATGCTTCAGAAGCAAAGACTTAAACCTAAAGCTACAGAAAGAGCATAGATCTCAAGCTCGAGGACCCACAGAACCCACAAGGTAGGGAGAGCCTCTTTCTGCGAGCTATCCTGTGACTTCTACATCACTTCCAGTCCCATGCAGCTAAATCCATAAATAAAGGACTGTAAACATTCAAAAAAAGCTGTTCAGATAATTTTATTTTTGCAAATATATCAGTGATACTATTGCAAAGCACTGGGCCAGAGATTCACATCACATAATACTGTATTCATTCAGAAATTCGTTTGTGCGGATATCACTTATCGCACATTTTTATCACTTAAAAAATACAAATATTATATATACCTGTCACACACATACACACACACACACACATACACACACACACACACACACACACACATACATATCAAAATAAAGAATCAAGCATGTGTTTGTTCTCTTCAGAATTGTTTAACTTAATTCTTTTAACTACTGAGACCTACCTGGAAGAGTAAAGTATGAACTATTAAGGAGAATGATTAACCTTCCCACATAACAGAAACAACAATAGCTTCTAATATAATTTCCTAAGAATCACTCAGTGAGTTAAATATTGACAAGGAACTAGAATAAATGGAAAGATTGACTTTTACCACAACACTTCTCCTACTCTACACTTCAGTGAAAAAGGAGGAATCTCCCAGTGTCTTCCACACTCTACCTAGAATAATTCTGAATATTGGCAATAATAAACAATGGGCTAGCACCTTACGGAAGCATTTTAAGTGAAATTAATAAAGTGCACACCTATACCCATAGCCTTGGCCCTCACCCAGGATGACAGTTGGCTCTTGACTCATACCGTGAAGACCCAGTTAGAGTTAGGATCACACGAGACTGCGTGTTGCTGACATCATTACGGTCAGGGTTTGGGCTGGATTTCTATTAAGTTAGGAAAACAGGACATAGACACAAATGGTGTTTTTGAGACATAATAAAAAATGTTGTGCTTTATGTAGTAAGAACTAAAACACCTCGGCAAGTGCCGAATTCAAACGACTTGTTCTACAGAACAAAAAAGGCAGGTGGGAAAGCCTCATGGCCTCAGCACATCTGAGAATAGGAAGAGGCCTCCAGACTCACAGTTTTGTTTCCCTGGGACACGACAATGCTCTGTAATTTGTAACTGCACATACTGCCCTCAGGAATGATGAGGAAATGTCAGTCAGGCTGGTGTTAGCTATAACTCCACTCTACCCAAGGACCTTCCATCGACCCACGGATGTGCATCGAGGGCCGGTTGAAGAGAAAATTTGCATTAAAATCTGCCCAAGGCTGACTCTGAGGCCTTAGGCTGCTCGCAGCAGACTCCGGAGTAATAAAGGGAGTCAGAACACACATCGGAAGGGAAACAAAGGTTTAAAATGCCCCGCCGTGACCCTCAGGAGACACAGTGCTGGCATGCATACCAAAACCATGCGTGACTGAGTGTGCGTGCTCCGTGTTATACACAACGGGAAAAACACAACTGAGCTGATGAACTGGATCCCTTGCTGGTTGGAACAGTCTCTTTTTTCTTTCCTCCTTCTTTCTGTTCTTTCCCTTCTCACTCTGACTGAGGCAACACCTGGAACAAGGGCCTGCCCATCGAGGATCACCTATTGTACAACACCTAGGAATCTGGAACTCGCCATCCATCTCAGAAATCCTTAGACCTACAAATACTCAACAATCGCATGGCCCTTGGCCCGGGGCTAAACACTTAAAATACCCGAAGAGCTTATCCTAACAACATTCTTGACTCCACCTCAGATCAAAATTAAGTCAGAATTTCTCCCTGTGAGCCCTGGGCCGGGAAGCCACTTGGCTCCTTGGTATTACTAATGCATTCAGTCAACAGAAACTTCCCGAATAGTGAGTGGATTCTTAATGAAGAATCCCTGGTTCCTCTCAAAGAAGGGAACTAACACTCCAGGGCCTTTTGAACTACGAACTCTACATTTTTATTCTGTTATTATCCAGGAATTTCTGGGGTTTTGCTTTCACCATAATTAATTTAAAAAAAAAATATCAAGGAGCGCGCACGCGCACGCACGCGCACACACACACACACACACACACACACACACACACACACACACGAGTCCGAGTTCCCCAGTTGCCACTAGAAGTATTTCTCCGACCAGCAGGAACCATTAGCTGAATTCTCCATTCCTGTGTTCAAAGGGGGAGGGGGGTGGATCCATTTAGCTCCATTGCCTTCTAATTCCCTTTACCGTTTATGACTTTATGTATCATGCACGTTTCATCGAGGTGTGGTGGAGATGCAGAGACGCCATTCGAATCCTCTCTTCCTAAGCACGCTTCACACACCACTAGATTAGAGCCAGTTAGTCAGGAGGAGAGAGCGCGTAACCGACAGCCTCCATCCACCCAGAGCTATCCTTCCATGACATAACCTCAGACTAGTGCTAGTCACAGTGATCCGTAACTGGGCCACGGTATCTAGACTGTAAAACAAACAGAAAAATTAGTTCAGTTCCCATAATCTCATAAAGTCCCGTTTTTTGGGTTTTTTTTTTTTTTACACAGTAAGTCAAATTAAGCAAGCATGGCTCTTTTACATGTCTTTTATCTATTAAAAAAATGTACCAGAAGGAGCACCTTCACCCCAGGTGGGTTGTTTGGTCTCTCTTCCCACCTCCCTCCCTCCCCCACCCTCTCTCAATACAAGTATATATATGCATGTATGTGTATATATATATATATATATATATATATGTACATATATATAACACATATATATTAATGACTTACATTTGATTACTAAATTAGAAAAACGTAATCCCTGAGTTCTGAACTATTGGCATTTATAATTCAAACAAGAACTGATAAACGAAAACTAAAGTGATTTCTGAGTCAGCGGCAGAAAAGTCCTTTTGAATTTCCTTCGTGAACGAGAACATGCTTCTGGAAACGAGTAAGCCATCAGCACCCGACACACAGAAGAACCCCCAAAGCACGAGTGCTGCCCAAGCTGGCCTTTGCTCCCCAGTCTCAATATTGACCAAGGTTCTGTAAGTGCAGGTACACAGGTGACCCTGCAGTGTCAGCTCCTGTGAGGATCTGAACAAGTGTCTCTTTGCACCAAAGAACTAGAGGAGGGTGTGCTACGGAGCGAGGCAGGCAAGGTATGAAGTATGTACATGGAGAGAAAAGGGACAGAGAGGACACAGTGGGCTTCAGACAACCAATGTCTTTAATGGTAAGAAGCTGGGAGAGGTCAAATCTATGTAAAATCTTACTCTCATACTGGAATCTAATACAAAAGATTTAAAATTCTACGTAGGCCAAATAGTAATTCCTAAGCTACTGGTACCCCCGCCCCACCCCAGATGATTTAAAGGGGCATTTCAGAAGAACTGAAAACTAATTTATCCCTCTTTCCCATAAGCATTCCACTTCATTGTTTTGTGAGGTAGAACTTACTAGCCATATGCAGTAACACACTAGTGTCTGCTTTCTTTCAAGATATTCAAAGACACTCACATCCTGAGTTTTTCTATTAATCCAGACAGAACACCTGGGAGGCTACAATTACCATGCAGAGAACACAAGTTTAAAAAAAAAAAAGGAAGCTACTTTCTGATGCATGGTGACTCAGGTAGCGGGAAAGGAAACATGAATCACTTAGAAACACAAATAATCAACAGCTCACTGCTCACCTCTGTTTTCCTCAACACTGAGGGAGAAGCTGAATGAAAGGTGTGGATGCATTCCACAGGCAAAAGAAAGCCACATGACTGACAAGATACAAGCGCTGCCTCGGACCACAGGGAACCCACTGAGCCTGGTTACAAAAGGGTGGAACTGAGACCCACGGTGCTGGTAGTTAACCTGCAAACCCAGGGAAGGCCTGAGTGGGGGACTGTGGGTACCAGGATGCCGTTAGGGAGAGTAAAGGGGATGTGTGTCCCTGCAATAACTCTTCCACATGGTCTGCTTAGAGAAACAGACGCTGCTGTGTTTTCGGTAATTACTGCTTATTATTACTAGCATATGTAAAATACGGGCTGTTGGAGGAATAATTTAAATGTGCTATATACACAGTGGAGGGTTATCAGTCACAGAGAAAGCATTGTATTGCTTGCTGTAAGGCCGTCTGTGGACCCATAGAGGAGGAACTTGGGCTTGCATCGTCCCTGTACCCATACCTGGATTACCCTCAGAGACACAAATAATTGTACTTTAAAGTTCACTTTCTTACGAAATGCCTCACGTGTAACTACAGTGGATAACTTTCGTTTGTTTCTAACTTCTTGACTACCTCACTTGCTCCGTCTTTCAACGAAACTTTGTTTTGTAGGTAATTAGCAGCTATTCTGTTATTTCTGCTACACCGTGACAGTACACAGTCACCAATGGCTTTTAAGGGGAAAAATTATGAAACAGTTATGCGCATCTCTCTTTATGGTTGCCATGTGGCACCAAAATTATTAAAAGGTAAGAAACCTATTATACTCTGACACGGAGTTGCCTGCTTGATGGTGCTACGAACACGTTGCCAAAACCACTCTGACTAACCCTTCTCGTTTAAGCTCACAGTATTCTTAACTGAGTTTACACCAACTTCTGTTTCAGGGTAAAACTGTAAGCCTGTTATTAAGAACGACATAGAAAAACTCAAGAAAAAGCTTAGGCGAAGAATAAAAGTGAAGGGAATGGAAGTGCCGAGTGACAGAACAGGCTAACAACAGATCTGTTATAAAGCAGAAGTGTAGGAAAGCTTTGGACAGGGCATTTCCACCAACCTCAGGGATGCATAAACAAGCTTGCAAGGGACAGCAACAGGCCAGCAGCAGGAGGGGGCTGGCTGACATGCTTGGCTAGTGACATTCAAAGAGTCTTCCTTTTAACAGATGCCAATATCCAAAGCTGAGAATGAATATCCCAATGCCATATTTTAAAATAAGTTGTAAGCTGCCTCCTTTCAGGAAAGACAATTACCATTGCAATTTAGCGCATGCAGTAAGAGTCACCACCATGCCAAGCCCCCTCACAGAGGTAGCCTGACAGCAATCAACACTTAAATTTCAATACAACTTAGCTGAAAAGAGTCTATTATTAGAGAGAGGGGCCTTGAGGATGGAGCTGGTGCCTGAGAGAACTCACAAAACAAGTAGGGAGGAGTTCTAAATGATCATCTGTCAGCCAAGATTACCTATCGTACAGGTCACCGAGAAACATCTTCCCAAAGGCATAAACGTGCAGTGACCTTCTCATAGCAGATGAGAAGTACTCTGCTGCACACCAATAACTGATATGCCTAATAACTTAAGGGGCCATAATTTGACTCATTTGCCCTTAAAAGTAACAAACTCTATTAACTTTATCTAATTAGAATGTCAGTTGCAACATTGGTTTTTTTGTAAATATTGTTGTAGGAATAAATATTTACTAAGAAAAAGTATTTCAGTATAATTCAAGCTTAGGATAATTTACCAGAATATAACTGATTATAGGGTCTACATATGATTCTAAATGAAAAAAACAGGTATATAATATATGACTAGTCCCTCTTGGCTATTTAATGCTGCCTGGATATTTACTTTAACACTAATATTCACTGCCTCTGAAAACTACTACCTGTGTATAATATTAGCAAAAGTAACTTCAGTCTTGAGAAATTATTTAAAATCTTCAAACATTGAATCTAAGGGGGCCGGAGAGACAGCTCAGCAGCTCTTGCCTAGAACTCACGTGTGGTGCACAACGGCCACAGCAGACAGCTTACAACGGCCTTAACCCCGCTCCAGGGATCCGGCACCATTGGCCCCCAAGGGTCCCTGAACTCACTTATAAATACTCACACAGAGACACAGACACAAAATTAAAAATAAAGTAACTCATGTATAAAAATTGAAGCCATAATGAGTGATTGATTGTACAGGAAAAAGAGATCACAGGTCACTAACTATGACTTTTCAACGCAAAATCCATAAAGTTTATATTACTGTCAACTTGTATGAGACAACTTTTTAAAAACTTTTCAGCTGAAATAAATAATTGGATCCTTTCTGGGCACACACTCGCTGTCCGGCATTTAAACTCGATACGGAGAAGGACGAAGAACTATGACTTCTCAGTAGCCTACTTTCAACCAGGCAAAGAGAGGGAGACATTGTTCTTCCTCTCTACCAAAATCCCTGCCTAGTGCATCATTGGTGCAGGAAACCCGAGAACAGGAGTCAAAACTCTGCCACATCTCCATGGTGACATCAGCAAGGTGGCAGACAGTGATTCATGGGTCTTCTGCAACTGGGGGAGTATTGTGCTTGCTAGGGGGCCACAGGCCAGAATAAACTCACACAGGTAAAACCATTCCCTGCTAGAATAGCACCGTAGCTCTCAAGACCACTACAAGTGAGAAAGAAAGCACACTTATACTACACTGAACCCATCCATCATCAACTAAAAATAGTAAAATCTCAACCTTCAAGGCCCAGTAATAAACCTAATGGTTACATCTGTTGAAACACTGACATTTGCACATTAGCATTGTTTATCCCACCGTTTATGAACACAAAGTCAAGGACTTCGTATACCTTGCACAGCTATGGAGAAATCCAATGTTGACATAGAGACTCCACTTGTATGGTCTGTGTATGAACCTGATATTGGCACTTAGTGCTTTTAACTGGGTGGGCTCTCAGGATTTCTTGCTTCATCCTAGCTGCCTAAATACATGAACGATTTGTTCAGCTCAGAAGAAAAATTACATTATAGGGCAGCAGACACCAAAATGTTAGTAGTTCATTTCTGTGTGACCTTTCAGCACGGGCCTGTGTGCCTGCCTAACTTGCCACTTAGACTATAATTTACCCTGTACCCTGGAGAGGAGAAGAATCGTCTAGAAGTTGAGAAACACTAGGGCCCTATCTGCATTAACTACCTTCATATTTACAAGTCACCTAAATGGCTTCATTTGTTATACAAGGCTTTTCATGATAGGAGCTCAAACTGCCTTTTAAAAATTCACTCAGCTCTGATGTGAATCCTCCCCCCCCCCTCTCTCTCTCTGCCTATCAAATGACACACACAAAAACAATTAATTACTCAGCAGCAATCATGCAATGCCTTCCTAAAAAAATAATGCATGAGTCCAGAGAAAAGAAAAAACATTAAGGGCATATCAACAGAAGTGTGTGTGTGTGTGTGTGTGTGTGTGTGTGTGTGTGTGTGTGTGTGTGTGTGTGTGTGTGTTCCACCATACATTGGCAAGTGTCAGCTATCCATTTTTCCTTATAGGCATCACCAATCCATGATGGAAGTCAAGACTTGCAGCTTCAAGTTACACCCCCTTTACCTACTGGTCAAAGCAGGCAGGTACAAATAAAAAGGAAGCTTTATGAATCTCTTTCTTTTTAAAAAGCTTGGTAGACAACATAAACAAAGCAGCTCTGAACAAAGACAAATTCTTCTAACCCAGGGCTCACCATCACAAAGCCTCTTGATGAGTTTGTTTTGACTTGGTTTCTGACTGGGAAAGGACCAGGATCACCATCCCCAACCCCTCTCCACCCACACCCACACCCTTGCCAGCTTCAGATACCTGTTGTCTTCTTTGCTGTAGGAGTCAGCACCATCAGAAGTGGGCAGCTTCCTGCTGCCTCTTGAGAGTTAAAGACTTCTCTCAAGAAAGCTGGCCCAGCCCACCTCATCCATGAACATGGTTAAAGACAGACATCAGAGGTGGGCCAACTTAAATTCACACAAGCAACCAGCCTCCCCCCCCACCCCCCGTGCTAACAAACATCTGGGCCGCTCCCTGACATAACTCATCTCTTAAATTTGAAAGCCATTTCTATTATCTTAGTCATTCTTGATAATTGACACACAATGAGGGCATTGATAGCCAATATCAATAACTGGAAACGATGTAATTTTTTCATTATTATTTGTAGGACCTAATTATTCCAGGTCTACCTGTTCCAACTACAAGTTGGGCAAGGATTTTGATTTTGCCACTTCTCTGGGGTACAGGACTTACTCTCCTCGACGATATGATGCTAAAATCAGATATGCAGGTGTTTCTCCTCTATCAGGAGACTTCTAGTTTGGCCGCGCTAATTACAGTGATTGACGCATCACCCCACATACTGAACGCCTTCTCTTTGGCTTAGCCTGTACCGTGAATCTTCCCTTTTCCCATGACTGTTCGCTATTGATTCCATCGCCGACAATTACAAGGAATTACAACTAAATGACAGTCAGGATGCAAAAGTGGGTCTGTTAAGCATTAAAATCTAGGTGACTTTCAGATACATAATGCTTCACCTTATATTATAAAAGGCACAGGAGACAGCATAAAGGGTAACAGGCAAGCATTTTAAGTTCACCAGTCAATTAGTACCTATCCCAAGAGCATTACTGACCAGCGCCATGCTTGTGTTTAGTATCAATCTTCACTGTGCTCAGAATTGACAAGGTGTAGCATGGGCAACTCTGGGGTCCACTCCACCCCCACTCGCACCTCACCTTTTCTTTGTGCCTCAAGTTTTTTTCATTTTATAGCATGTATAATAACATTAAATAAGACTACAAGAGTTAATGTTTGTAAAGCACTAGAAACAGTGCCATGCACAGAACAAGGGATGTGTGAATGTTTCCCAAACAAAAATAATCTTCCTGTGCAGACGGCATCAGAGCTGTCGGACTACAGACTGTTTACAGCTTCTGCCTGGGTTTTGAATGCATCTAAGTTTTTAACTCATTTTGGCCAATTTTAGCAAAGGAGATTTTTTTTGTTTGTTTTGTTTCCTTTTTTCAGTGACCAAGCTAGTTTCACTCGTTCAAGATACTCTAATTTGAAGGGGCTTTCTCTTTCATTTGCATTCAGTTATAGATATTTAAGAAACTTGGAATATAAGAGTCTCTAGTGGTTCTTTTCTCCTCAGGGGACCTTCTATTATCTGGGGTAAAATGAGACGCAATTTCAATTCCCATAGGCCTTCCACTCCTGCTCAATCAAAGCAAAGCTTAAGAGATGGCCCAGTGAGTAAAGTACTCTGGGATATGGACCTTAATTAAATTCCCTTAAATCCCCACAACCCACATAAATGCTGGGCTCCTACTGGGAGAGAGGAGGCTGACACAGGAGAATCCCCAGAAGCTAGCAAGTCCCCTAGCCCGGCAGAAGCCAGGCAGTAGCAAAGAACAAAGAGACTTAGTGGCTGACACATTGGAAGGCCAGAGGCTTTTCTCTTACTGCCTTGGCATCCATACACATAACACACCACATAGGTGTCACACCACAGGAAAGGGAGGGAGGGAGGGAGGGAGGGAGAGGGAGGAGGGAGGGAGGGAAGGGAGAGAGGAGGTGAAGTGGTTGGAAATGAGGGAGACAACTATTGGAAAGGCATCCCCAACTCTGGACATTAAGACAGTTCATCTGCCAGAAAATGAACTGGTGAATAAGAGAGCCCACAGTGGTCTCACCGTGCTCTAGTGAAGACTCGCCACCAAATCCAATCAACGATATTCACCAATAACTAACTTGCCATGGCGAAGTCGCCAGGCTGGTTCTAAGCAGGCACTCCCGCTTCTATTTGTCAGGGCTTTGAGGGAGCCCAAGTTCTGTCTGTATCAATCAGTGACTCACAACATTCTCCTTAACCAGAAAACCCAGCGAAGACCAAAGCAGTGAGTCACAGCTCTGAGCCTGGGACTCTCATCTGGCAGGATGCCCTCCCAACCTTCCTAGGGTCATCGTGACTCTTCTTAAATTGTCTGTCTCCAAGTCTCAATGTGACCCAGTGACATATACCTGTCCCTTTATTTTATATTAAGAGAGATCCACTCCTTAATTAGAGCAGTCATCATACAAATAAACAGAAAGTAAAAACCTGGCCGGGAATCTCAGAACAGTTCAATGTCTGGGGAATAGATTTAATGCAATTGTGTAACATTGCGCAATCTTTTAAAAATCTTATGTTTTAATGGGACGAATTAAAATTTTTAAAATTTTAATTTGTGTTCTTTAAACATTATTTTGCAATGATCCCAATTTGATCACTGCATCCTGTATGATTTGCGTAAATATTTACAGCTACAAAAATTACATTTAACAAGAATACTGTTTTCAGCGGGTCTCTGTCCTGTCAGTTCACTGATATCACCTCTTTATTCTGCATTGTGCTTTCTCTCCTTCTCAGAATGTGGGCCATCAACTACCCAAGAGAGACCTAGCACCCTAGAGGGCACTCCCTCTAGCACCTGCCCACCTTCTGCAGCTTAGTACATTACCAACAGAAAGGAGACTTTCTGTTTCCTGAGACTCTCACATAGGAATCTACAGGCAGACCATGAGTACCATTGGGAAGGAACAGCATTCACTTGAGTTCTCAATAACAACCATTAAAAAAAAAAGTAAATAAATAAAAATATAAATCAGCAAGCAAGAAAAATAAAACTTGAAAATTCATGGAGCCTACCCATAATTATAATGGGTTTAGCAATGTAACCGGTTGGATGTACGTTGGCAGTATCACTTTAGGCCTGTCATATTTTCTTCTCCAAAGCAACCTTGTTTTGATGACAAGTCAGATAGACATCCCGCTCAGAAGCATCCTATCCTATCCCTCTACACATCACTCCATTTACAAAGCCCTATCATCCCTTTAAACATCGCCCACAAACAATCTACTCAGTCCAACCTTTCAGAGTTTTGATGGATCATGGACGCTATAGCACAGAATTTTCAATATAGACTGTACTCTATGCTGGGATGTTTCCACGAAGAGTCTTAATTTATTGGGGTTGGGGATTTAGCTCAGTGGTAGAGTGCTTGCCTTGCCTAGCAAGCACAAGGCCCTGGGTTCAGTCCCCAGGTCCAAAAAAAAAAAAGAGTCTTAATTTATGAAAAGTAAGGTTTCTCCATAAAGTCTTTTTCTAATGTAAAATATGTTCTAAAAGTAAAACATCATATAAATTAGACAATCAACAGATCTCACAAGTCTCAGAACCACAGGCTTGAGAGCAGAGCATTCCTGAACGTGAATCAGAAACCGAGCAACCACCTTCTCTCTCAGACAAGCTTAGTATTTTAACATCAAGATGCCAACAAGGTAAGATCCAAAATTAATAGGTAAGGCCCAGAATTCAAGTAAAGAAGGTTAAAAGCGGAGGAGAACGACGCCGCAACATTTGACAACAACAAAAACTCATAATTAAATTCCATGTTGCAAACAGAAAAGGGGGGAAAAGGTGTCAGAGGCAGGGTGGGGGTGGGGGTGGGGGACCAGGAAGAAGTTCTAAGAGTTAAATGAGCTTCAGCTAAGCTTAACTAGGGATCTGGGAGGTGGCTTTAGAAAGTGGCCACCGCGGAAATGAGGCGGCAGGGGCGGTAAAGAAAGGCAGGGTTCATCTCCAATTTGCATTCCTGTGACTGAAGTGATGCGAGGGAGGTGAAATAGTTAATGCTGTCAATTGCACGCTATTTGGGGTCAGCAGGAGTCTGGCCAGGCAAAAGATAACTTGCAGAGTCATTCACCAGCTTCCACGGAGCAGGCTGATTGAAACCAGCTGAGCTGGTGACATCACCACAAGCGTTTTACTATAAAAAGGGCTAGCTCCGTGAGGTCAGGAAACAGAAAGAAGCTCGGTGAACAGAAGCCAAGCTGAAGAGGGAAAAGCCAAGGGAAGCTCAGAGGAGGAGAAGCTCCTCCAAGAAAAGCTGCGATGAGCAATTCCCTCAGAGGCAGCTGTAGAGGTAAAAGGCACGGGGTGACATTTTCTCTTTAAAAAGCTAGGACAGTCTTCCCTACCACTACCACCACTGAAGAGAAAAAAATGAACAGAGCCCCTTCGGGCTCTCAAGACTGCAAGTGAATTGAAATGTAAAACCATCACGGAACTAATACTCTTGAAGTCTTTTTCTTGGTGCTTATTAAAGGAGCCCCACCAAAGATAAAGGCACTACAGTCATGGGTCAACAATAGTGCCCATAAAATGGACAGAAGCCACTGTTTCCTTAGAGCATATGTTACTGAGTGTATGATGGGCAAAGGTAACTGTATCACCCAGATTGATCACAAACTTTTAGCATTATCAATTTATTCAAAATGAAAGGCTTAAAGGGTCCCGATTTCAAAATACAGGTTTTTATTCAAATTTTTGTTCATTCCACATAAACTAGAGTTTGCAATAGAAAAAAAAAATGAGCATAATGTGAGGAAATGAGAAGAACATTTTCAAGTCTAGAAAAATCCATGGTAATGCACCAGATAAGCGCTGAGAGGACTGCTTCGTTCACACTTCCTTCTTCCGTGGAAAAACGTCATCCGCACTCCAATACCTACCCAGAAACTGCAGGCCAGGGAGGAGTTGATGCAGCAGAAGTGTAGACACAAGACCCTGGTCAAAGACAGACAGGCTATCTCCCTCTGCAAGCTGAGCTGGCAAAGAGAGGCTAGATGCTACTAACATTTCAATCAACGAGTCCAAAGCGTCCATCACTGAAGACCATGAATCTAGCTCAGAGCCCATATTTCACCCGAGACTGACAGCTTAGTTATTCCTACGATTCCTTAAACTAAAATCTTTAGGTTCAAACAGACTAAAATCAAGTGACATTCAAAACTCACTTTCTCTCTTGGGTGAAACAAATTTCAAGTGGTCATAGTTGCAGAGGACTGCTGGCCACCATGCAGGACAGCCCAGATGTGACATGAGTCTATCCTGTCAGGATAAGTACGTGGTGTCTATTTTTTCTTCTGTGTTCTTGTCCTTAATGATCTTCAATCAGACGGCATGAAGGTAACTTTCTGGAAATCTCATATGGTATTGCTGGGCACACCCACAGATTTAAGTTGTGGCGTGAAGTAGTTTAAAACGTCAAAATACATTCACACCACTCACTTCTGGACTCTTCTTGGGTCCCAAAATCATGGTTTAAAAAAAGACTGAAAAGACCCTATCATCTATCTAAATTCAATCTCCTACATTTTTTAGAGAGCGTGGAGATACTAAGAACTAGATACTAACTGCAAGCTTGCAGACAGCTCTTGTTTCCCAGTAGCAATTTAATTTGACTTAATAGCTTATTTAGTACAAGATAAATAAGATACAGCTAAAATACAATATGCACACTAACTTCGAATCCCAGTTACAGGAGAAACAACGCATTCCTGCACAGACTCCTTCCTCCCCCACTCCCACCTCTTTTCCCACTGCTTTTCTAAAGTAGATTTGCTGTGGTTACCATTGTTTCCAATGTCATAACTCCAGTATCTAAAAGACAAAGAAACACACTGCACTTTTCAACTAGGGAGCTGGCAAATACATTTGTATTGTCTTCCCTCCCTCCCCCCAGAAGTTTTATGTTCAAACCTTCTACATGATTAGTCATGAGCACAGATTGAGATCTGGAGAGCCAGGATTGGTTGGTTGGTTTTTCAAATTAAACAGGGTATGAAGGTACCAGTTGTTGTCCTTGTTGTTTGTTGTTTCTTGTTGTGGCTGTTGTTGTTGCTGCTGCTGCTGTTGTTGTTTTTCCCCCCGAGGCTAATAATAACCAACCATCGTTTAAAATATGTGGAGTAAAAGGTCATACCTCATCATCAATAGATTCAACATGCTAAAACATGCTATTTCAGCAGCTTCATAAAGCAAGGAGTTATTCTTAACAATAAAAAAGAAGATAATAAAGAGAAGCCATGTACACAAACCTCCAACACTACAAGCAGACAAGCATCCTGACACTGCCCACACTCACTCCATGTCTCAAACACACTGTGTGATCACACCCGGCACAGCATCCACAAGTGTCTTGCTGTCTAAACACAGAATTCAAGATCCATACAATGTTCACCTGATATATAAAGGATTCTTTTTAAAGATAGTCTCCTATTTTACTTCCTTATATAAAGTCAAATGTGTCAAGACTGAGGAGTTGATGATTTCCTCAAAGCCTCTTCCCGTAACAGTCAGTCATTCATCTGCCCCTGGCCCTTACAGATTTGTTTCTAACACGACTGGATGATGGACAGAGTAAAAGAGTTCCAAGCACACATGCTACCTCTTTGTGTGAGGCTATTCTTCATACTTCTAAACGAGCCAAGATTGCCCCATCCTACCACACTGTTCAAACCAGTTTTCTATAGCTGCAGAAACAAAGCTACACACTTCAAGGAATTAGCCAAAACTACTTCCTTTTCCTTCTTTCTCAAAGACTGAAAGTATCACTAATACCACTTCACAGAGCACTATAACAAGAAAACCCAGGAGGCTGCCTTTCCAACTGGTCTTGGGGAAATACCTCTCTGAGATGGTCAGACCTGACCACAGACAGCATGGGGAGGTGCTGAACTCACCAGGCCAGCTTCTGCAGCTCTGACTCATAAGATCAGTCAGTGAGGGCTGAGTCACCACAAAGGCCGGCCCAAAGAGCACAGACCAAGAACCTCCAGGCATTCCACAAAGGTTCTGGCCACAACAAAAGCAAAACAGGAAAAAAAAAAAAAAGGCATCATTTTTAGTATCTATACTACACTTCAGGAGCGTGTGTTCTTTAGAAAAAACATGTTAGAAGCAATAAATACATCTCAAGGATACGGATGACAGCCACAGTCTTGGAAGAGGTTTTTCTTAGACACCAGACTCCTTTTAAATACTTGCATGCACCAGGGACGGAATCGCAAATTATTTAGGTCATAAGATTTTACACCTGGATGTATTTACTCTACTGAAAATTTACCAAGAAGGTAGGGAGACCATGCCATCCAGTGAATGGAAGTTATGGGCAACGTCATATAATGAAATGCAGAATACTGAACACAACACAAAACAAACAAAAACAAACAAAACAAAACAAAAAAACGTGTCACTGAAGGAACTCTATCATCAAATTCTGAGCATGCGTCTTCCTTTCATCTCGGAACATAAATACCACTACTGGCTACTCTATGTGCTCAAACTTTGCCAGGAATTGTCTTAATCATTACACCAAAATTTATTAGTTACCAAAGACATATAAAAAGCAAGTTTTGGCAGCCGGGGGGTGTGGGGTAGCCTGGTCCTTCACCAAGCAAGGTCTGGGAAAGTGGGTCAGCTGTCACCTGTGACAGGACTCAGCCTTTCACAGGGCATGAGCAGCAGCGAGGAATCAGCTTTCAACAGCTGGGACTTGAAACTTCAGACTTTCAAATGACAATTTTTCGCCTAGCAGAAAACACATGCAGAGCAGATTTGCGTGTGGCTCTCTGTGCCTCGTCTTAGTGTGTCATTTCTCTCAAGAGGAAAACAAGAGTATTTTCACTGTACAAAACAGTCGACGTTTAAATATGAAACTAAAAGGCTAATCTCAAATCTATTTCAGGTCTCAAACAAGCCAAAGGAGAGACACAACTGAAAAGTCACATTCATTTTTGTGTGTGCTTAAGACCTTTTAATGGACACACATAGCACTGTATGACAAGGGGAAAGAAGAGTTAGGAAGAGTCTTAAGAAAGAAGGGACATTGCAGTCTTAACGGAACTCTTGCTTTGAAAACATTCAGCATCTTGGCAAAGGCCTCCCGCTTATCTTTCTTCAAAACAACCCAACCCTGTGAACTGCTAAGCCAGACTCAGTCCGAAGGAGCCAGGCTCTGTCCTTACCCAGTGAACCAACATATCTGCATTAAAGGTCAGCCATCATTCCACATCCAGGGCAAGAGAGATGCTCGCCATCACAATGTAGGACATGCAGAGAATTATTTTTCTGCATTCCAAAATATATGGGTCAGGTGGCACACGAAAAGAAACCTAATAGGACCAAGTGTTCCACTAGTTAACCTGTTTAAAATTGATGTGGGGAAAATACCTTACTGAGCCTTCAGTAAGTTGGTCCAAAGGCAAACAGGAAAGCTCCATGCCTAGTTAAGGGCTGCTAACTTCATTTCCATACAATTTCAAAAACTTCAAATGAAAAGGGGATCTTAACCCATTTCCTGCTACTTATAGCTCTTCCTTCCGTAACCCTTAAAATGGTGAGCAGGTAGAAGGGACCTCTCAAGACCTCCAAGAAGCCCTTTGCCCTGACAGCTTAAAATTACCCCAGCAACCAAAGTGAACCTGCTTTAAAAAGAGGAGCCTAAGGCACCCAGGGTAGCAGAGCATATGGTCCAGCCACAGTGAAACCCACGCTCACCCTAGAAGCCTGCAGTACAAGGACAGAGACCACAGCGGCTACTGCATTACCCTCCTCTGACAGACCGAATTAATAAATGCCTCAAACAACCCACTGTTTTACAGAAGCACCAACGTGAACACGTTATCAGGCACCTTGGTGTCCCAGGGGAGGACACGCATCACTCTGTTATACAGTTTAGCTTCTGCGACAGAGCCGTTCATTCCACGGAGACAAAATAAACACTGGCCACAGTGATGTCACTACAAACATAACAGAAAATAATGAAATCATCGTCTTCAGGTGTTTTGAGGTTTTAGAGATTCAAACAAACTCATAAATAATGATCGGAAGCAGGGCAGAAGGTTGCGATGGGTGGGTGAAGGGGAGGGGGGTCTTGAAATCAAAATGGTGATACCAGAGCAGAAACAAGCCTGCTACCAGACAGCAGTGGCCATACTGCTGCAGTACTAAAAAATACTGTCTGTATTTTTTAAAAAAAAATTTAAGGAAGCAGCTGTCTAAATATTTTACCTGCCCCCCCCCAATGTTTATACATTGTTCTGAGGATAGAAATAACCCAAGATCAGCAGTGTTTAAATCCAGAACACACACACAGGTGCACACCTCACACACACGCACACACACACACACACACACACACACATGCACACACACACTCACACTCACACATACACAAACACACACACACATACACTTACCATTGTTCACACAACGCTCATACACACACACACACACACTCTCTCTCTCTCTCACACACACACACACACACACACACACACACACACACACACACACACACACACACACACACACGACAATGCCTCCTGAGTCTCCATCCTTCTCCACTGCATCTGGGGCATTTCCTCCATGCAGAAGCAGGATGGGAATACTGAAGTCCCAAGCAGCATCAGTCACTGCAGGGTTTACCTGCCAGGGTCAACTGAAAACAAGCTGTAACACTTTAGGTATCTGTGTAAACCCACTGTGTACACAACGCCCCCGTTACTAAAGGCCATGGTTCCGGTGAAACGTGAAATGAAATTGACGACAAAATAGTTTTAAATCTAAGACGTACACCACGTTCTCGCCGCATCCTTCCCCTTCCGCTAAAACGCAAAGGGACACACAGCTGCAGACTCAGTTTGCTGACACAGTGTCTGTCATCTGACTCTTGCCATCAACATTACTATCCAGACCCTATTTCACAATTATCTCAAACACTGAGTTCCATATTATTCCCCAATCTTAAAACCTATTTATTAACCCACTCACTTGTTTCAAGTCTGACTTCTCAAAAGGCTGGTGATGGACTCCTACTGGAGGTAGAACATCAAGATTTTCAGTATACCATTCTTTGATATTTAGGATATTTTCTTCTTATTTTTCTCCTTTTGCAGCTTAAATGTGCAATCATTCACTTCCTGTAATACAGTTCCTTTTTCTCCAATGATCAGTTTCTTCATGATTAACTCTCAGGTGCGTCAGTAAATCAAACGTCGCAAACATTCTTAGAAACTAGCCAGTGGCTAGACTTAGTATCACAGTGGGGGAGCTCGCGTTCTAGGTTCTTTTTCAAACCCATTTTTGGAGAAGGGGGAAGACGCCGTGGTGCTCTTGTGGCAGTAAAGAGACAATGTGCCCTAGGTGTCCTCTCCCTCACCACATACTTTCCCGGAATCCCACTAAGGTGACTGGGGCTGGCGGCAAATACCTTTACCTGCTTAGTCCTCTCCCTGGCCCAAGGGTCTGATTTTCAATTTTTTCTTTTAAACTTCTTAGAATCAAAATAAATAAATAAAAATACCCTGAGATAAATTTCAAATATTCCTCTTTCAGAGTATAGAAGAAAAATCGACGTTCTTCTGGCTGCTCAGGCCCATCCACCTCTTTGTGACCACTTTCCCTTTGCACACTCCTCTACCTTCAGCGTGCGTCTGTGGACATACATGCATCTTTAACACTTCTCGTGATAGAAATACCTAACCTTTCCCTGTCCTCAGCCATGCGCTCATATATACTGGCTAGGAAGATCTCTTTCAAACATCGTGTGATTCCCCACACAAATTACATTTAGCCACGTCACTGGGGATCATTGTAACTCTCAACTTCCCGCCAGGCACACGCAACCGGAAACCAGAAAGGGGTAAACACAAATATGTGTGTACAAACTGGACATACTACTTGTGTTTAAGACTTACAGTGCAATGGGCTCACCTACCCTAAGATTATGTGGCTGAGCTGGTGTAAGAGGGCCATGTTGATGGCAGGAATAGGCCATCAATACTCCAGAGTGTACAATGCCAACACTGTGGCATGAGGATGACCTGAAAGTTGAAAACTATGGGGGGCAGAAGTCAACAGAAATCTATGATACTTGCCAGGAAGGAAGGAATGAAGAAAGGGAGGAAGGGAGGAAGGGAGGAAGGGAGGACAGAAGGAAGGAAGGAAGGAAGGAGGGAGGGAGGGAGGGAGGGAGGGAGGGAGGGAGGGAGGAAAACAAAATATGGCAGGTAGCAAAAACAAATGGAAATCATGATTTCTCTAATATCTACCATGTTTCTAGTTTGATAAGACCTAAGACACCTTGGGAGGAAGATCATATTTGTTAACTCTTGACTTATTTTGCCCCCCACCCTTGGTCTAGTGCCAGGCACTTATTTTGGAAACACACACCTCTGCTTGTGGTAACCATGAATCTGACATGGAATTACTACCCCTCCCAAGTGTGTGTCCCCATGGAGATGTCTTAGTTTGACTGCTTGTTAAAGTACTGTTTTCTTGTTTATGTGTTGAATATGTGTGCTCCTCCATGTGCGTAAGCAAGAGACAGCAAAGAATAGTATTTTTATTTTTATTTTGTGTTGATGAGTATTTACCGAATACCTGCATTTATTAAGGGTGGGGAAGTAACGGAAACAGGCAAAAGCGTGATCACCGGTGAGGCCTTCTGCCAACAACATGGCATGATAGAAGGTTTTAAGTTTCACTGAGAAAACAGGAAGAAATGAAGAAAGTACCAGCATGAGGTTAGAAGTGTATGAGGACCTTTCCACAGTACCCAGGAGAGGCAGTCAGGAAACAGTGGGATGAGGACAGAGCAGCAGAATACACATCCCTAATACAGTCCTCCAGATGCCGTCGAAGCAGGCAAGCTCTACCATACAGAGTTGTGAATGGGAAGGCTTGTGGCTCCCGCTCTATCCTGCAACCTGATGGGTCTACATCTCCCCACAGTATATCAGTTATATAAATTTAATTCTGATCATCTCCCTAACATGCCAAATTCACACGTGGTAACCTATTGGGCAAGCCCTAGACTATTTCCCCCATTATCCAATATAGCTTGTATTAATAAAGGACCTTACCCTCTGCTGTTGATCCCCATGCATATCTCTGTCTGGTTTACACAGCGTTCACCCATTAACCCATACAGTCATCAGCACAGCCAACGCTCAGCAGGCATTAAGAATAACAGAAATAAGATAGTAGTTCTCAAGGGCATTTCAAAAGACAAGGGAAATGCTAGAAGACACACATACCCTCAATAGCCAATGCAGGGTAACAGTTACTGACCAGGGTGATGTGTAGACTGTGGTAGCCTGACAAGCAGCATCATTACGTCAGGTCTTGGGAGTGGTCTGTAAGTCTACTTACCTCCCTTAGCCTCACATATGGCATCAAGTTATTGTCCTGTGACATAACCCCCACAGTGTACATTTTTTCTCTTCATAAAAAGGCTCTATGCGAAAGCAAAAATATACTCAGTAGTGTACTCGGTACTCAGTACTCAAACTCAGTAATGGCTTCCAAGAGTCCAGCCTACATCTCCTATAAGGAAGGGTTTATTAAATTCTTTCATGAGTGT
Organism: Rattus rattus; assembly: GCF_011064425.1. Lineage (NCBI taxonomy): Eukaryota > Metazoa > Chordata > Mammalia > Rodentia > Muridae > Rattus > Rattus rattus. Next base: position 22,406,962 of record NC_046156.1, read on the forward strand.
TTTGTAGTGAAACTCTGAGAACAGATCATAAATGATACTTACTTGTGGCTCTTCAGTTTCACTGTGTCCTCACAGACTGCTTATTTTTCTTATCTGTTCTGACAACTTCAAGTTCAGCCAAGCGCAAATCCAGACATCCCTCAGTACCTGCATCTCTCTGACAGCATCAAGGTGCATGGCCCCTAAGCCAGCTCTCCTTTCTGGGCCCCTCCTTTGCTTTCACTAATGGGAGTTCTCAGGTCTGCAAGTGATATACAGGCACCACTATATTAAGGGAATGATTTAGGGATCGAATTCCTATTGCCACAATATGCCACAATCAGACTGTTGTCAATTTATTTATTTAAGCTTAGAAGAAGAAGAAAAAGACATAAGAACCAATTAGAGCCTAGTACAGCTTTGAGTTTTAGACAAACAGGTAACTAACATCAAAGCTAACTAACAAAACAACCCATGAGGTCAGAGAGGGGTCATATGTTCTTAGAGGAAGTATTAGCATTCAGAGCTGATGCCAAGCAGCTTAAAGGGAAGGAAAAAAACGCTTTTCTCCCATGATAAATGACTTTAATTTGTACTTGGAGTTTTCTTTTTTCCCCAAAAGATAATCTCATCACAATATTATATGTTATAAATTTGTAAAACCTTTTATTAAATATGTATTTATAGGCTCTCAATTAGGTTTGAAAAAAGAATCAGCCCACAGGCCATCCTATCCAAAGCCCATCTACTGTTTCAAAATGTCAGGTTAAAGTTTTGGTACGATGCTATTTTGAAAATGCATGATTGGTGATGTTGGCACTGAAGCTGGCCTAGAAACAACCCACACTTACCAGGTGGCCTCAGAAAAAGCACATCCTGACGCTCACAGAGAAGAGGATGGGCAGCCCAGCCTTCTGTTCCCGGGACTGTAATCCACCACCCAACAGAGCAAGTGCGACCCAAGAAACCTTCCTGTGCCTCCCTTTCCAGTATCATCAGTTGCTGACCACTGGGACCCAGCAGAGGGGTGGAGGCAAAGCTCAGGAGCTTCATCCTGCAAGCTCCCAAGGAATACCAAGAAATCCACCATTTTCAAGCAGGCTTTCCCTGCATTTAGGAGAAAGCAGGATGTCTGTGCATCTGGATGGATTCAGGAACACCACCAACTGCCCACCTCTACCCACACAGCAGAGACTGACAAGTTACTTATTCCTGGGAGTAGGAAGGGGACACTTTGTCAATTCATGGTTGTGAACTGAGACCAAAGAAGCATATGGGTGTCTTAAAATCAGAGAGTCAAGAGAACCTGTCCCACACAACAGATCAAGAAAAATGATACCATTATCTCATCTGGACCCCGCAAAGTAAACACTCAGTATCACAACGGTGTTGGTCCCCACCAACTGTCATCTGATCCAGTATATGCGTCAAGGACCGATAAGCAGAGAACTCAACTGTCTGGGGGCTTCAGCTTGGCTTTGCCCTACTGCTGGCACACCTATTTAAATTGCTATCATCTGCTCCTCATCCTGTTCACCCATACGGACCCTTTGCTCTGCAATTCATCGGTCTAGACAGAGTCCTGACTAGGTGCCTCATAGCTAGACTTAACTGTGTAGCTCTGCCCCAGTCTGTGACTCTACACCAGCAGCAGCCACAGCAGTGCCCCTCCAAAGACCTCCAGTTGGCTGCGTGGCTAGCTCAGCACTACACAAATTGTGCATTGCTACTAGTTTTCCCAGCAATGGCTGCTCAGCCCTTTATAATCATTCTGTAACCTACATATATGTATAGGCAGTAGGTAAGCATATAGGTAAAGATACATTTACTATGCTATGTGTACTATGGGATCTTGGAGTTGGTAATAATTAATAATAAATCCTAGCATCGTAGTAATTAGAATAATTCTAATGATAACAACAAAACAACAACAAAGATAAAAACTTGTGTTGGTCTCAACCAGAGCTATCATGGAAAGCAGTCACATTTGGCAAACCAATGTCATCAAAACGAACATACCTGCAATTTTATGGTTACTCAGTAAATTCTTAAAATTTGAAATGACATTAATGTATTCCCTGTGTTTCTGATAGCTCAGAATCCTCACCAAAGAGGAGTCACTCCAAGATACAGGCCAGCATGACTTGAGACATCAGGAATTTAAAATAATAGGTCCTGAATTTTTCTTTTGGAAAATCCGAGAGCCTCATTCAGAATATGGTGACATCCCTCACGAGTTCAGACCACGTCTAGATAGACTGAGACAATTCCTTTGCTGGGATTACCTCCCTGCAAACTTTTCTCCTCAAGATCCGAGTTACGGCATGAGGCTGTCAACAGTGATGCATCTAACTAGACAATTAACAAATCCACAAATAACGTTTTCAATGCCAGCGCTTATCACTGTAATGATTTAAAGATGTTTCTACCCCTTCTGTGAGCTCTGCTCCATACAGGTTTGAATCCCAGAAGAACTGTGAAAGAAGATTCATGTCCCCAGCAGGTCTGACAGTAAAGACACCTTTAGTTTCAGCAAGTCTGACAACAGAAAGACACCTCCGGTTTCAATGGATGAGAGCTAACACGTTTTTGCAACTATAAGACTTCGGAATGCATCCTTCTCCCCAAGACTTCTTTTCTAAATGACTTGGAAACAGGCAAGAGTTATGTTTCATTTACATCTCTGAATGAAAACTTGCCTTTTAAGATAAAGGAAACACAGTTAACCTTTAGAAAACATGTATGTATATTTCAATATGGTAGAATGAGAGATATATCCTTAGCTTTATAAGAATTAGCAACTTGCAAAAGTATTTTTTTTTCAATTTTTTTCAACTGCAGAAACCTCTAAATCACTTTAAATGTTTATTTCCCTCTCAATCACAGCGGAAGATGGAGGTTTGCCACACCCTACTGCATATGCTTTATTTAAATGAATACAGGCATTCTACATGTGCACATTGTTAAGCTTCATGAGTCGCCTAAGGCCTACATCATTCACATTTCTCTAAATGTCTACCTTTGATATTTTTTTGTTTGTTTACTGCTGAGCAATTATAGGAGAGGACTAAAGGCAAATCAAAACATTATCTCTACGGTATCGCACGATCTCATAAGCCAACTTATTATTTTTGTGATAACAGCTTCAAAACACAGAGTAAACTGAATAACGAACGAGTAAGTACATATTCTCTTTTAAGATAAAAATCTTCGATGTTCTGTAAACATTGCCAGCTTGTACTTTGAAAAGTTTGAGCACAAGCTTATTTTTCCTGGAGATTTCAACCTTACTACTCTTTCCAATTCTCAATCTTGTGTTCAAATTCAGGCAAAGATTTTGAAGGTCCATTACTATACTTTAACAGAAGTTCATATTTGCCCGTACCTACGTACCAACAACAAGAGTGTAAGGTCACACTTAGAGGAGACGGGAAACTTAATTACAGTGAAGGTTGGTCAAGGGCTCCTAGTAAACGCTTCAAACCTCCAAAGAATGTATCTGCAGAAAAGAAAAATGACAAAGATGTTTTGAATTTAAATAAGAATGTGCTTATATAAATTGAAATAGAACTTATAAAAAGTGATGATGAATGTTCAATTGGATGCAATACCATTCTGGGAACTCACATTTTTCAAATTTGAGGATAATTGGATCAAAGACGGTAGTAAATGAAATTCTTTCCTTAGTTCTTGCTCTTTTAAAAAAAAAATCAATGTTTATTTTTATGTGTATGAGACCTCTCTCTAAGATAAGTCTCTACGCCATGTTTGTACCTGGTGTCTGTGAAAATCAGAGACAAAGTCAGAGCCTCTAGAACTTGAGTTATACAGATGGTTGTGAGCCACCAAGTGGGTGCTGGGAAGCAAACACAGATTCTCTGCGAAAGCCATAAGTGCTCCTAGTCGGTAAGCCATCACTCCAGCCCGTCTGTCCTTTGCAATGAAGTTTAATTGCCTCTGTCAATGACATTGACAAGTGACAAGTTTGCCTAGGTCTCAACTTCTTAAAATGCAGGATTCAATCCCATCTGGTGTCACATAAATGAATCCTGGGGTCATGAAAATCAGGGCAACAGGAAAAGGTTTCTCAATGTGCAATGTGGGAAAAGTTAACTTTAAAATGCAGGGATAATTAATCTGAGGCGTTGAAGCATCACCTACCCATGATGTATGTACCCTAAGAATTCAGTGCAGCCTTGGGTCTCAACACCCAGCTTACACACCCTGCCTGGTGCATACTGCCAGACCACAGCACGGTGGAGAAGCCCTGCAGTTTCAATTCAAGACTATCACATGCCATGAACTCCAGTGTTTTCACAGCACACACAAAGTGTTTGGCTCCTACAGAAACTCATTGGTTTAACTGGGGAAAACAAAGACTTTAAATATTTTACTACTATTATTTTACAGCATGTAAGTATCAAATGAGTGTGCCTCTGCGTTGTTCTATATTGGATTGCTTGATTTTTAAGAGCACTGCCTAGGGTGGTTTTATGGGTTTTACTTTCACACACCAAATACTCATTAAATAAATTCTGGTTAGGAATCAGTACAACTTTCAAACGTTCTGCCATCTTCTACTATGCTTTTAGACAAAGTGGTTTCTCTTAAAAATCGAAATATCAGTCAAACCCCCCAAAAATATTGTCCTGCAGTATCAAATATTACAGATTTAATTTTCGCATGAAAAGAAAAAAGTACATGCATCTCAACAGTATGCAAATTTGTGTTTGTCCTTAATAAATGGTAAGATAACATATAGACTCAATAATTATTTAACAATTAAAGTGCTTATAACTCATTATCAGCAAATGCTTGATTTGTATTCCTATTTTATATAATTCTATACCAAAGGTCATGTAAAAGTTTATCAGGGAAAAGGGATCATGAGAAGGAAATGTTTAAGCCATGTTCGAAGCTTCCCTACTCATCTCTAGTTCTTTACAGTGACCATACAATCCACCATGCATCACCAAGATTGCCCCTCACTTCTGTACCGAACACAGAGTAGGGACAAAAATAAGCATGTGTTTCCGATGACAAATCAAAGACATGGAGCAAGGTGAATCATGACCATAATGACTTACCCGGCCCCAAAAGCCGGGTGACATCAAGATCTGGATGTCACAGTTGGTGTCAGGAAACAGCAACATCTCCATGGTCAGAGATAGAACAGTCCATGATCTTTCCAAAAGCAGTTGTTACTACTGGAGGATGGACTGGCTATGCCTCCAGACTTCTAGAGGCACTGGGTAACCACTCTACAGAAGGAGCCTACAAAGCAAGCCCTGTACAAAAAAAAATCCCAGAATGTGGTAGAGAAGGTGAAATGCCCTACTGTGACAGGAATGTTTACTACCCTTTCCTTTGTGAGGAACATGAATCTGGGCATTGACAATGCCTTGCTTTCACGGTAGAGACTGACGGTTGGCACATAGCTATCAAGTGCGTTTAAGTAAAACCAGAAAGGTGGTTTTGTTTTTCTTTTTGTTAAATATTTATTTGTTTACTGTATATGAGTACACTGTAACTGCCTTCAGTCACATCAGAAGAGGGCATCAGATCTCATTACAGATGGCTGTGAGCCAATATGTGCTTGCTGGGATTTGAACTCAGGACCTCTGGAAGAGTAGTCAGTGCTCTTAACCACTGAGCCATCTCCCCATCCCCTGGTTTTGTTTTTCAAGCCTTCTTATAGTGATTATCTGACTGTACCATTGGTTTGATAGTTTAGCTGTTTGTGCTCTTCTCTCTCCTGTTTCAGTAGCAAGAGCATACTGCTGATACAAAGCAGGGGGAGCAGAATCAGGAACCAGCCTTGAAGCTCAATAGCTCTGTTGCCATTTAATTGCGTAGCCCGGCGCAAATGCCTCCCCCCAATTTTCTCTGCTGAGATACAAGCGTGTCCAACCTGAAAACAGGGCTGAATACACATAACTATAGCAATAAGTATAGTACAATATAAAATCATAAACTTAGTTAAAACATTATGGTATTTGTGGGGGTTTTGTAATGTGATTACATAGTTCAGAACATGAACATAAACTCCTTTGATATCTATCTTGTATGGCACTGCCAAAAAGACAGACTCATCTGCCGGTGTTGCCTGTCTGTTCTAAAGGTGCAGATTCTAACATTTCCCCTACAGATCCTAGGGTCAACACAAGCCAGTATGTCTAATGGTTCCCAGCGTTAAAGAAAAGTGTACTCCCTGACAGGTGTTAATGAGCAGCCAACGTTATTAAAATCTGAAGACTCCGGTTTCTCCTACAGTGTACTAAAGCAATTTTTAATCCATAAGTAATCGTCAATAGTATATACAACACAAATGTAGTTGGTTGGATGGATGGATTCATGTATGGGATAGACAGATAATAAAATGATCATATATTCATAATTGAACTGTAAACATCGGGATTTTTTACTTGTAACCATGGCTTTGAAATAATGAAATGGTGCCTGTGTTTTATAACACCATACTATATTGAACATGTAGTAATGCTGCCATCATAAATTAATTATAAATTAATTTAACTTTGATCACAAAACGTCTTTTTTCTTTTTCTTTTTTCCATTGTGATCAGCCGCATTTGCACTGACTTCACCGTATCATCAAGAACTGAAGAACGTGACTTCACAGTAGAGTATTTGCCTAGCATGCGTGAGAGCCTGGAGTCAAACTGTATGTGTATAGTTATAGTTTGTATTCTCTGTATTCGAGAAATGTGAACCATGGCAGCATTGTAAAACATAAGAAAGGTTATAAACGATGAGTCAGAAAACATGTTTGGGTCAGAGACTGGCAAAGCAGTTCAACTTTCCTGAGGATTTCCTGACAAGGGGCAAGACCAGCTCACAGTGTAAACTGTGCTGATGGTCACAGCCTACCAGTGAAAAAGAAATGGTCATGGGCATGGAATACTGTTCTTTTCTCCCATCATTTTGAAAATCACCGTAAGCTCCATCTGATTAGTTCACATGGTGTTCTTAAATGTTAACTTTCCTAATTAGCAGAAATCAGTATGACAGAGCTCTTGCTATACATACAGCAAGAGCTCCAGCATTCAAAGCTAACATCTACCTACTCGGGTAACACCCAATGTTTGATTTTGTAGATCTTTGTGTGCCTGCGTGTGTCTGTGTTGTCACGCGCGCATGTGCACACACACCTTAGTAGGCTCTCATGTTAAAGTATGAGGCCAATCTTCTGGGAGTGGTCCTCTCCTTCAACCACGTGGATCCCAGGCATCAAAGGGCTGCCAAGCTTTGTAGCAAATGTCTTTATCCAATGAGCCATCTCATCAGCCCTGTTTGCTGGTTTGCTGTACTCTCTGTCTGATGCCCTTTACCTACCTCCTGCCTGTGTCTACCTACGCTATCTTCTGTAAGTAAAAGTTTCTTCTTGAGACTAACTCTGTGCAGCTCACTTTACGGGTTTGCAGACACCCTCATCGGGATATCTTAATACACCTTTCCTAGATTTGTCTCCTTAGCCTGCCTCTGATTTTACCGACACTGCTAATTACATTTGAGACTGCCCACTGAGTGATCAATGGCTGTCCTGTTTCTACAGTGGTCACCTCAGGAGACTTCCCAATGTCCTGGAACTTGCTTCCCCAACTCTGCCTCCTTCTGTGCAGACACTGGCCTTGGTTTGCAAATTTTAACTCCTTAGTGCAAGGTCAACATTCCACTTTAATTTCAGTTTCAGTTTCATTTCCACTAATGAAGACCTTTTTATTCTTATTTACGGTTTTTAAAATTAATGCAATAAAAATCTGAATGTAAAACATTGCCTTGAGTACAGGTTTGCTCATCTAAATTCTTCATGCTATAGCTTGAAACAGAATTACATTTAAAAGTAAAATGTTATCCACATATCTAGCAGACTTTAACTAAAAACTTACAACTACTTAGTTATTCGACAGGTTCTAAAATCTGCATTCAATTACTTAATTTTACTAGCACAAGAAAACATAAAAGCAATGTTTCTATCGCCACCTTACATTTTGTAACCAGGGAAACAAATTTTAAAATGCCTAATAAATGTTCCTTATTTTTATATGCCACAGTTTATATGAGGCTGCCTAACTTTTAAACAAGCCAGTTAGTCTGGCCCAATTTAAAGAAAAACATTGGGGCCATTGACAGTTAGCTGAAATGTCAAGCCACTTAAGAAAGAGCGATTAGTAAAACAAGGGTGAGCTTATTAGCACTTGCGAAGAGCACAATAAACAAACAATGGGACCCATTCAGAGACCTAAACAGAGACAGCAGAAACCAGTTCCCACTTGGTCAACAGTCTGTTTATTTTATTTGCTTATCTGATATCAGAGCAAATGATCCCCTTGGCTTGGACTGGCTTAAAAACATCTCTGGGCAACCAGGGAGTTCCTCAGTGGGTTTCCAACAGCTGCTGCTCAAAGGATCAGGACAGCAACTTGAAGTATCTGAGACCATGAAAGACAAGCTACTCTCTCATCTCTAACACCCTACTCTCATCTCCAACACTTTGAGTGGTGGTTTTAAGAACCAAACAGGAAGTAATGGGCCTTTCAGACTGAACTCTGGAAGCACTAGACAAAAGGTAGTGGTTTTTTGAAGAAAAAAAAAGAAAGAAAGAGAGAGAGAGAGAGAGAGAGAGAGAGAGAGGAAGAAAGAGAAAGAAAGAAAGAGAGAGAGAGAGAGAGAGAGAAAGAAAGGAAAGAAAGAAAGAAAGAAAGAAAGAAAGAAGAAAGAAAGAAAGAAAGAAAGAAAGAAAGAAAGAAAGAAAGAAAGAAAGAAAGAAAGAAAGAAAAAGAAAACTTTCTTTCTCACCTCGGGGAAAGCTATGAAAGAAAACTGCGCATGTTCAGTCACAACTGAAAAGTTCTAGAACACCAACAAGGAAGTGAGGCATGAACTGTAAATAGTTCTTTTAATGATGTCATCTGGAGTTAGGCTAATTGATGAAAAAGTCTCTGTTTCTTTTAAAGTTTAAACCTGCAGAGAAAATTATAACTTCACGCTTTTCATACAGAAAGTAAAGGTAATGATTCTGTTTGAATAAGATAAGATAAAAGACTTGAAATATCCGAACTTCCTAGTCAAAGGCTGTTTAGGAATGGAAACATTGTCTCTAATCTTCTTAGTTTAAAAGCAGCTGGTAATCAGAGATGGGGAGGAAGGGCTACTGTATCAATAATAAAGTTTTTAACAAGGTCTGTTGTTTTCCAACATCTAAGAATAAAGCATGCTGTAATGGTGCATGGGCAGCACAACATCAAATGCATTCACCCTTGGGATTGTCTAAGGTGCTTTTCATGACTCTCAAGCACGACCTCCTCCTCTTCAAAAGATGGCAACATATTGTTCTTCATCACTTTCAGGTTTCATTGCTGATTAAGTCAAATCATTTCAAAGCTTTAACAGGATGCTCTGAGGAGAAGATATGCTGGAATGGTACATTTAATTCATGGATGTGAATACATACATACATCCATTAGGGCAGTGGTTCTCGACCTTCCTCATGTTGTGACCTGTTAATACAATTCCTCATGTTGCAGTGACTCCCAACCATAAAAAGATTCCATTGCTACTTTGTGCCTGTAATTTTGCTACTTTTATAAATAGTCATGCAAATGTTCTGATAGGCAAGACATCTGACATGTGGCCCCCCCCCGGGCACCGCCCCCAAAGTGGTCGCAACCCACAGGCTGAGAACCACTGGACTAGAGGAAAAGCTTTTAGCCCAAGGCAGTCCACCACAGGTCCAAAAATCACAACTACAGATTCTGGAGTCCAAGGAAATCAGCACTTTGTCATATCTGTGGAACAACCTATTGTTATGTTTTATTAGGATGGGCGGAAGTTGTTGGCTGTCATTAATTGAATTGCCTACCAGGGCTGCTAATTAGAAAAGGACCTTTTCAATTTAAGAAATTTCTGCCTTAGGTGAGGCTGGAGATGGTAGCCAACTTTCACCCTACACCCCCGCTCTTCTGAATCACAGCTCTGTTCTGAACACCTACTGCCCCACTGCTGGAATGTGCCCACCTCCTCTACAGACCACCGAGGACCCTCAGGAAAGCCACAAATCATAGCCCTCAGCTGCAAGGTGGCAAGGCCCCGTGAGAATGAAAGAGAATTTCCATCTATGAAACTCACAGTGACAAGGATGTATGAGCTACCGGAAAAGTATCTACATGAAGTCTGACTACCAACACTCTAACTTTCAGGAGGAATTTAAAAGTAAGAAAGTACAGAAAACATCCATTTGAACCTGAAATAAAGCCGTCAGCAGAAGCAAATCAAAAGAACAAGTCCTCTGAGGTATATAGCTCCCTCCCTCGGCTACACTTCCAGAGTTGACCAGCCTGGCATTACAGAATAGGCACTGGGTTCTCCTTCATGGTGTGCTTTCTTTAGCTATCTGAATTTCCTTTAGCCAGAATTATACTAAGATGAGAAAGATGAAAATGGAGTCCACCTCTCTGAGCTCGTGTAGAAGGGCAAGCATGTACTGTCTCATTCCTCAGCTAAAGAAATACCAGGTGTCAGTGACCGCTCACACTCTGGGTAGTGAATGGAGTGGAAGGATGGAAGATGTCTTGAGAGCTCTTAAGAACACCCAGTGTCACCCCACAGAGTACACTAATGGGACATCATGGTGGGCACACAGGAATCGCAAACACTAAATACCAGTTGCCCCCCTTTCATGAAAATATAAATCAAAATACAAACTTCACCTTCATGGCATACTAAGCCCTCCTTTGGCGCAAGACAAAACTTTCGAACAGCGATTCTCCTCCTTGTCAAACATTTGCCCTGTGCCAAGGGTTGACACTGCAGATTCACTTTCCCTGGCCCACGGAAACTTAAACATGAAGTACACTGCAATGAAGATAATTGACATATGACATAAGTCAGGGTCTTTTTACCTCAGAGAAATGACTCTGACAGGGCAGTGACTACACAGAAGACGACACAGGCCATCAGCTGTCCACAGATCAAGAAACCAAGGCCCAATCACTGAGTTAACTCTCTGCCCACAGCCCCTGCACTGACTGCGCTACAAAAGGTTTTGATCTTAATTTCCTAAAGGTTCTAAAACGGCCATCTGCCCAGGATCTGAAATGGTAATACAAGGTCAACTACAGAGCACTGTCCCTGGTGGCATTCTTTTCTCACATTTCTAACCCAGCAGATGTGCTTGGAAGCTGGCCTCCTGCTTCAAGAGAGCCTTTCCTGAGCAAACGCTGTCTAAGCCTTTTTCTCGGACCGAAAAAAAAGCAGGAAGGCTGAAACCCGATGTCCCAACCTTTTTAAAGACAAACGTCTCATTTGTAAAAATTCTGTTCGCTCTCTCCCTCTGTGGGTAGAGTTACCCCAAAGTGCCATTTCATAAGAATGCTTCCTCCCTGGACATCTGTTGATTCTGTTATCTAAAAATAATTAACGATAAAGAAGGCACAATAGTTACTGAGCAATCAAGGGAGAATTTCCGAATTGCATCTGAAAAGTTCTGAGTCTTTTCATCTGCTGGGTGTGTCCCAAAACACTTTAACAATACATCGAGAATGACTCACGGCTGTGTTCCAGGGACTCCGGTGTGTGCTATTATATAGATCCCGACACCAAAAGTCTGGCCTGCAATGTGACATTAAAAGTAACTTATCAAGATCGTCTGTATGTTTCTCATAACAATGACTCCAGAGCTGGTGAATGGAATTTTTAAAATTATTTTCTCCCAAAATAAATATACTTGTGCCAAAAGAGTCCCAGATTTTAAGACCAGGAACAACAACAACCACCACCACCACAACAACAACAACAAATTGTTGAGCTACAGAAGAATAACTGTGTCATACATCAGCATGCTTGACTCTAGTTTTATCCCCAAACTACATTATACAATGTTTATAAATCCCTTTCTATGTACCAGTTCAAAATTATTTTGATTTATAAAGTTAGGCAAAGTTAATATGTTGTTATAAAAAAAATCTTCCTTATTCTGGGAAAGTAAGCCTTCTGAAAGGCTAACTTACACACAGATACGCTTGAGATTAAAATTTTTACCTTGGAGAAATTAGCCAGAAAAAGGAAACCTGAGTCTTCTCAAATTGGGTTCACCCAATACCTGCTGATTGGCTCTCGCTGATCTTCTAGACGCAAGAATAAGGCCTGCCCTTGCCATGATTTATTCAAGCAGAAGGAGAAGAAACAAAGTTGCTCTCGGTGGAACCCAGGCCTCCCTGTGGCTGTAGCTGAAAGGGGGCTTTATTCCTGGGGCTGTTATGAGATGACAATCCTTCCAACTTGACAATCACCCATAAATAATAGAACACAAGGAACACAATCCTTCCACAATGGAGGCCAGCAGGCTTGTGAAACCGTTGTGCTGTGATGTATATTTCATACGAACACCTCAACCTCAAAAGGCCAAGGAGAGGAGGTACCTCAGTGTGCTACAGATCAAGTTTGCACTAGAGTCTGAGGAAAATATTTCAAAGTATGGCAACTCAAGGAGTAATTGCAAAATAATAATAATAACAACAACAACAACAACAACAGCAGCAGCACAACAATAATGGCCCTACCAAGCAATATAGCAGCCGAAGCATGCAAACGTGCAGTCTGCCAGCATGTTGGGGATGATTCTTGTCTATCTTTCCTAAAGGTGCCCAGGCCCTCTCCTTAATAACAGGAATATGGATTTCCCACATGCTGACTTTCTGTAGTTTACCTAAGGTTATTTACTGGCCATAACAACTGAAAGATCAGGTCCCCTGATGTGTAATTAAATCCTGGGTGTGTACACACATACACAGAGAGAGGGAGAGAGGGAGAGAGAGAGAGATAGAGAGAGAGACAGACAGACAGACAGAGAGACAGAGAGACAGAGAGAGAGACAGAGACACAGAGAGACACAGAGAGACACAGAGAGAGATGATATATGTGAAGCCTATTTTTAAAAAAAGAAAGAAATAAAAAAGAAACAAAAAAACACAAAGAAACAAAGAAAGAAATTTTACCCATTTAAGGCTAATGATTCAATATTCCATACAAAAGGACCAGTATATAAAAATCTGTTTGACCATGAGCACTTAGGAAAACTCAATCACTTGGCATATTACCTACTTCATTCAGATGAAGGGAGACATAGGATGTCCTGTTAACTGTAGCAAGCCTTACTGTTGTGTTTACAGTAGCAAGAAGAAAAGTGTCCCGTGATTAACTTCCTGTTTTTCTACACAGACGTCTACTACCCACGGCCAAGTTTTTTTAATCCTTAATTATTAACACAAGGCATCAAAAATAAAAACAATGCTTAAGCTTTAAAAGTGATTTCTCAGTAGTCAGTAACGATCAATATGCCCTGTTTTAATAATAATTTTCACACAAATTTTAATAGCCATTGCAGAAAAATGCTTTTCTACAAAGAACAAAATAACTTATATAGATTCCACTTAAAAACAAGAATTTGTTTTAAGAATTAACTTACATCCTGCCAAAAAATATACCACAAAAAATCTGCTTGGAAGAATTAATGAAAAATTTGGCGGAGTGGAAGTAGACTTTTTTACTCATAATCTTGTAGAAAAAAATCAGATAATCTGATCAAATAAAATTCGATTTAAGTGTATTTTGAAAATCAGCAGATTATTTGAAATTCAATCCCTTAGATTTTAGAAAATGGAATAGAGGAAACTATTATCTTAATTAGTCACAGTAATAAAATAAATACCTATCACTTCATGATTTCCTATTATAGCCCGAGCACAGGTAAAATTCCAGAAGAACACTTTATGGTTTTTGTAACATCTGAAACCACAATGTCACACGCTCTGCTCTGTGCTTCTGGCATGTTCCCATCACAGATATGGTTCCTCGGGGGAGGAAGAGAAGCCAGTTTTGTTGAGTGCCCTCTATGTGAAAAAGACACTAAGTAGGCTGTTATGATCTCCCTTGGTCTTTATAAGGAGGCCTATCTGCTTCAGAGCTTAGCCTTAGCCACTTAAAGAAGTACTGAATCTTTCTAGGAATGGAAGCCACCGGTAGTCATGGAGCCATTAATTAGGTGTCTGGTCCCCTGTTCATACTACATTTCTCCATTCCAAGGCAACAGCAACCATGAAATGCCTTGCTTCAGGACAGTGTCTTTGTGTTGATGGTGAAGCTTAGGTTCTCAGCACATTCACACCTCATGTGGACTTCCAGGGTTCTCTTTCCACTCCAGGTGGGCTGGCTGATAGATACAAAGTCCCCTCAGAGCTATGCACATTCAGTTCTAAACCAGTTACTTTCTATCACAGTGTATCATCAAACACTGAAATAGTAATGATACATCAATGAATGTCTACCCATTTCCCAGTTTCCCAACCATGAACCACCTATCCCATCCCCCTCCCCCTTCTTCTATGATGGTGTTCCCCCACCCAACCACCCACCCCTTCCTGCCTCCCTGCCCTGACATTCCCCTACACTGGGGGTCTTACTTCCTCAATTATTTTGACATAGTAGTGTCCAGGCTGGACTGAATGTACTGTGAACCTCATGTTGGCATGGAAGTCCTAGTGGTCCTCCTGCCTCAGCCTTTTGAGAATTGAAGTTATAGGTATGAGCCACCACTCCTTGCCAAGATGTAACTTCCTTTTGATTTGAAGTAAACAAATAACAAAGAAATACACATTTATGAAGTGGATCTTTACAGGGAGCTCAATTTCATTGTAATTGGAACTATATAATTTGGTACTTGAATCACATGGTGTAGGACATAACAGAAAGCTAGAGCTTCTCAAACTTGGTTTTGTGATTAAACAGTTAATAAAAAGCAGTTTATCAGGGAGGAGAGATTTTCCTAGGGATAAAACAGCAAATTATGAACAATGATTAAAATATTTAGTGATCTATGTTACATGGTCGTTGGACTAACCTTAATTAATTATTTTCCTTGTTATATTAGTATAATGGCCATTCACCTTTTATTGTACAGAGTTGAACATGATGCAGTGATTCTAAACACCATTCTTCAATGAAAATGCCATTAGAAAAATTAACATGCACTCCACTGTGTTCACAGCAGCCTTATTTATAATAGCCAGAAGTTGGAAACAACCCAAATGTCCCTCAACTGAAGAATGAATATAGAAAACGTGGTACGTTTACACAATGGAATACTACTCAGCTATTAAAAATGAGGACATCATGAACTTTGCAAGCAAAGGATGGAACTGTAAAATACTATCCTGAGTGAGGTAACCCAGACCCAGAAGGACATGCATGGTATGTACTCACTCATAAGTGGATATTAGCCGAAGAGTTCAGAATACCCATGATACAACTCACAGACCCAAGCTTAACAAGAAGGAAGACCCAAGTGTGGATGCTTCAATCCCACTTAGTAGGGGGAACAAAATATTCAGAGAAACAGAGGGAAGGAAGGACCTGGGTGGGAGAGGGGAGGGTGAGGTAAAAGGGAGAGGTAGGATCAGGCATGGGAGGGAACAGGAGAGAAGCCCAGAGGGCTTCCAGAATGAATAGAAATAGGCAGCAGTGTGAGTTGGGGAATGGGGGTTGAGGGGGACAAGAAAGTCCCAGACACCAGTTGGTAGGGGGCTCCCAGGACCCAGTGGGATGACATTAGACAAAATGCCCAGTAGTGGGAGATGAATCCTGAAGACACCATCTCCAGCAGACAAGCATGGCCCCCAGTGGAAGGATGGCGCCATCAGCCCATCTCAAAATTTTTGACCCAGAATTGTTCCTGTCTAAAAGAAATGCAGGGACAAAAAAGTAGAGTGGACATGGAAGGAAAAGCCATTCAGAGACTGCCCCAAATTAGGATCCATCCCATGCACAGGAACCAAACCCCAACACTATTGCTGATGCAATATATACTTGCAGACAAGAGCCTGGCATGGCTCTCCTCTGAGAGGCTCTGCCAGAGCCTGACAAATTCAGATGCAGATGCTCAACAGCCAACCATTGGACTGAGCCCAAGGACCCCTATAGAAGAGTTAGGGAAAGGACTGAAGGAGCTGATTGCAACCCCACAGGAAGAACAACAATATCAACAATCATAGCTCCCATGTACTAAGCCACCGAACAAAGAGTATACATGGGCTGTCCATGGCCCCTGCTACATATCTTGTCTGACCTCAGTGGGAGGGAATGTGCTTGTGTGGTCCTGTGGCGGCTTGATGCCCCAGATAAGAGGGATGCTAGAGAGGTGTGGTGGGAGTGGGACCACCCTCTTAGAGGTGAAGGGGCAGGGGGAAGATCAGGATGCCCATGGGTAGGGGGCCAGGGAGGGGGACAACATTTGAAATGTAAATAAATAAAATAATGGATGAAAAATTAAGCTCATCATATGTTCAAAAAAAATTGAATGCGACTAAATTACTAATTTTAAAAAAGAAACTGCATGGTGAGACAAGTGGTAATCACAGGATGGGATGGACAAGAATCATGGCAGGACATGAGAGAGCCTAAACACTTCCAGCCCAGCCCTGTGGATGCCCCAGAGATGCCAGAAACTGGATACAGGAGATGCAGCATCTCTGACAGGGGAACCATATGACCCTAAGAGATCCAAGGAATAGACAAGCATCATCCAAAATGGACCCCAAAAACATAAGGCTGTTTGTATTCCTGAGAAGAATTTGATGACAAAGTGTAGAAGGTACATCTGGTTCTTCCTCCCAGCCACATGCTCCCAGAAGTAAGACAAATACCTTGGCCATATAGCTAGCTTTTCTCTTGCTAGTTCATAACTTAAATTATCCCATTTATTCTAACCTACATTCTGCCACATGCCATATGACACATGACACATGACACATTATCCTGTGTTCAGGTATCATGCATCCATCTCTTTATATCGTCCCATGCCTGACTCTACCCCAGAACTCTTTGTCTCCTCCATGTTCCACCTTCTATTTCCTGCTCTGTGCCGGTGGCCCTCTCAGTCTCAGGGGAGGGACTGAACAGCTTCCTCTCAGAAGCCACTGAGTAAAAATCTCTAGAAGAACGATTTATTATGAGCAAAATGCAAATCTGTTAGGGGCAAAGTCAGAAGTCCTCCGTGTGACTCAGGTGCTTTAAGACATTAGCAAACATCTTGTGAGTGTAATAACAAGAAAAGAGGGTCAGGTTACTAGATGTCAAAGGAGTGTGTGAGAACGAGGACAGAGCCTGGACCCAAGCACTGTCTTCTATGAACACTGCATCTGGGTGGGACACTCAGGTGAGAGCTGGCAGGGTGCCACAGAAACACTAGCTAGAGGCTGTGACTAACTGGGAGAGAAAGCAGAATGTATCTGTACTTTTAGATGTATTTAATGCCCAAGGATGCATACTCAATTCTACATGCAAAACATCGACACAATCCAGAAAGTAAAGGTAACCAGACATTGGCCAGTGTCTGTGATCTTCAACACTAATTTTAGCAAAGACGACATTTCAGCACATGTTGATTTTCAAGAATAAGATCTTGAAGGGGATTTCTTATTTATCACGTTTTAATTAAGTACATATTACCAGGAGAGTTACCAAACGATTTAATTTTCACAACAACCCATGCCGTTGGCTGTCCTACAGTATAAACTACAGTGGTGTTGCAACACCTCTCACCATGTATTATCGGAAATGACTTGATGACACACATCTAACTCAATATAGGTTGTGAGAGTAGAAGAGCACAGGAAAGAGTGCTTAGTTAGTGCTGTGTTTGCCTGGAAAGCAGAAAGACATGAGTTTAGTCCCCAGAAACCAAACCCAGGGAGAAGGGCATGGCAGAGACAGGTGGGCTGTTGACCTTGTCTGCTTCCTGGTTTCAGGCTAATATAAATCTCTCTCTGAGAGAGAGAGAGAGAGAGAGAGAGAGAGAGAGAGAGAGAGAGAGAGAGAGAGAGAGAGAGAGCTTGAAGCATGACACCTTAGGTTACCCTCTGACTTCCACAGGCAGCTACATCCTGCAGAGAGTAAAAGTAGTGTCTACCAGACACTGTCTTGATATTTTCACTTGAGCCACATGGAAAGAAACAGAAAACTTAACACTAACTTTCAATCCATTCCTAGTCACACCCATGCCTTGAACCCACTCCTTTAGCAACACTCACTATTCCCTTCTTCCATAAAGTGCTGTACACGCATGGCACAATGGACTCTATTTGTACTTCCCCAAAGCATGGCCAGAAACCGCTAGTTCTTGACTCTTGATCTCAAGCTCCATTTAGGAAGGAAAAACCTGAGTCCGTTAAATAGATACTGCCTGACACTAGCCTTAAAGCATCGAGACACAGTGCTAAGAACTCAATATTCAAGGCCCAGGAATTCCTTCACGCGCCTTGCTGTGTTCCCTTGCTTTCTGCCATGACAATCCTGGAAGTGATCTCTTCAGTTTGCCTAAGAGATTCACCACATCTGTGGCCCTAACAGGTTTTGTCTTTTGGAAGCTTTAATTCTTCTATGACAGAAACTCCAAAGCTTCAAAGAAAAATAAAACAAGGAAAAAAAACTAAGTTAGTGAGTTCACTGGGCACGCCTTTAACTCCAGTACTCAGGGGGGATAAACAGAAAGGAAAGAGTTCAGTTGACACCTTAGGTACATAAGAACCATGTCTGAATAAACACACAAACAAATAAATAACAATAATGATAAATAATCTATTTAAAAAATGGATAAATAAGTAAATATCAACAATTAATAAATATCAATTAAACAAATAGATAAATAAATAACAATACATAATCAATTAAAAATAGATAAATAAACAAATAAATAACAATGGATAAATAATTAAACAAATAGATAAATAAATAAATAACAGCAATGAATAAATAATCAATTAAGCAAATGGATAAATAGGTAGGTAGGTAGGTAGGCAGGCAGGCAGGCAGGCAGGCAGGTAACACATGTAAATTTGCTCTTCTTTACAATTGTGCCAATTATTACACATCTTTGTAGTTGTGCGTTGGCACTCAAGGTGGACTGATTCCCAGATCTTGAAGACACCAAGCCCTGCAGGTGTTCAATATATATATATATATATATATATATATATATATATATATATATATATATATATATATATAAAAATATATATATAAAAAAAACACTGAATCATTAAAGCGCCTTGTTTGAAGAACAATTATAAAGTGAAAAGAAAAAAAGATACACCTATGGCATTCTCATTGCATTTTTGTGTCCCAAAATTCACATTGAAACCTGAGGGTCAAAATGATACTAAAAAGAAGTGTGCCGATCAGGTCATGAGGGCAGAACAGTCATGACCAGGCCCACTGAGCTGTCAGATCTCTCCAGCAGTCAGTTACAGCGAAGGGGCCCTTCCCCACAACTCAACCACACTGGCACCATGATCATGGACTTCTGCCTTCAGGTCGGCAAGCAAATAATTTCTGTTGTGTCCAGACCACAGTCTAAGATGCTTGATTAGAGCAGATTAAGGCACACTGTAACTGGTTTTGCAGAACAAGAAGCTATGACTAAAGGAGGTTAAAT
>NC_046156.1:22431444-22438944 GCF_011064425.1 Rattus rattus
GCTCCAACCCCAAGAGGGAGAAGGATTGATTTACACCGAAATGAGATAAACCTGCAGAGAAAGACAAATGACAAAGCAAGTGACTAAAGAAAGGTGTTTCAACAGTAAGGCTGTGAAGAAAGAGGAAAGACGAGCTGGCCAGAAGTTGGCTGTTGCAACAGAGGATGTCTCAACTACAAGGACCATTTAGAGTCCTACCCCCTGCAGAAGGTTAGTGCTTTCCTTCCTATTAAGACTGAAAACAGTCTTCGTTCATTTGCCCTTCGATACTTCAGACCTTATCAAATGAGCTCGGTTGAACATGCTTGGGCTTTCTGGTTAAATGTTAAGTAAATAGTCGTCACTTTCTTCACAGAGTACATTTTTCTGCGCCAGCAAAAACATGCCTAATCATGCCCACAAAAAATAGATATCAAAGTTGGTGCCAAAATGCATGCAAATCACTTTTGCTATGATCTGAATTATGTCTCCTTGAAACTCGCATGTGGGAATGTTCATCTTCTAGGTGATTCAATGACGACAGGACATGTGTGGGATCAACCCCAGACAGACTGCTCGCTCTTCCACCATATGAGAAGTCAAAGAGAACAATTCTTTGGCCTACCCAATCTACAGCCACTTTCACTAACCTGCCTCTAAAGGCTTCAAGGGAGAGACTGTCTCTAAGGACCCTCATCCAAAAGGGATGGTGTGGAAAAGATTCTCCAGTTCAAGACAGTGTACAGTAATTCATTTTTATGTAAAACAGATAAAATTTTATAAGCAGTTTAGCCCCCGGAGACATGATTTTAGAATTTAGGTCTATTGTAAATGAACGAACCAATACACATTGTGCATGAGCGATTGTTGCTAGCCCAGGGACAGTACTTTCTGTTCATAATTTCATCTGAATTTTACTAATCAATTAGCAAATAAGGAGAGACTTACCGAGACTGACAACAGATATCTAACCACCTTTCTAGAAAACTATGTCTTCTGTTCCTTTATTATGCATGTCAGGGCACACTCTCCAGCTTTGCGATGGAGGGAAAGAGGAGTCTCATAACCGCAGTCTATGCATTCAGTAATACAATGTGCAGGGTCTGCTTTAAAATCTTCTTCAACGAAATAAAAGCAATGTAGAAAAATCATAATTTCTCTGCCTCATAAGTCCAGGGGGCCACCTGAAAATCCTTGAAAGCAGGGTCCAGTTCTGGCTTTGAACCCCAGCTTTATTGCCCCTTGGCCCTGTAGTTATGAACAAACACTAACTTACTTGATTCAAACTTCAGAAGGGATTTGCATCTCACCCACCTCACAGAACTACCTCAGGGATGAAGAAACTCAACCATCTGACACCAAAGAGGTCAAGTCATCATCTAAACTTTAATCCACTGAGTCTAATCCACAGCAATGAGAGCAAAGGAGGGGAAAACAGAAAGAGAAATGGGTGTCTCCTGAAAGTGAGCATTGTCAGCGCCGTAATCCTACCACATCCGCTCTCTCTCCTAAGGTCCAAAACTAGAAATAGCAACAAGGAGCACTCAGGAATCCCAGAGTGCTCTAACCTGGGATACGTGCGTAAAGAGGCTGTGGTCGCGTAACATGAAGGGCTGGGTGGATAAGACAACACAGATACAGCACACTGTGTCTGTAAGTGGCACTGGACAAAATCTCTGAGTAGCTGAGGACACGTAGACGTAGACCAAATAATCTTCTGGAACTCTCTTCATAGGACAGCAGTTCAGGTAAGAACAGATGGTACCATCATCCTCTGCAGCATAATTACACAATCATTTAAAAATATACATTAGTGTTGATAATTCCATCACTGTGGAACTGTGAACCCCACCATTCACCAAACCTCACAGTGGGAAACACTGAAGGACAAAATCTTACCCTGTGCTACAATTCACTGTTTAGTAAAAGAGGAAAGATCAGTAAAAATAACACTCAGACCCAGTACACGCCAGCGGTCCTGTAGTCAAAAGGCTGAGGCAGGAGGATTGGGACGGCAAGGCCCCAGTGAGCAACTCATCTCCAATGGCCGCCTGCCTAAAAGGTCCTGGGTTCAATTACAAGCACAGGTCTCCCCTCTCCCTCTCTCTCCCTTAATCCTTCTCTCTCCCTCCTCTCCTCTCTCCCTATGTTGCCCACCCCTTCCATCCATGCTGGCTTTATCTCCCTGCGACATACATAAAGAGTGGGATACGAAGTGGCACTCCTGCTCAGTCCAACGGACTCTAACCCCATATGGTAACGGAGTGAGACACAGGCACGCCTCTCTCCAATCAGAAAAACTCCTTGTGTAGTACGAAGACACTACCCTGTCAAGCTGGGTGGGAATAAAGCAAAATCGTGATATACGTTCGCCCACAGCATTTATTAGAGGTCTCTGGAGAGGGGTGTCCTTTATGTTCATCTCCCACTTACCTGACAAATGCTCTACCACAGAGCCTTGCCCCAAAACCCTGCCCCTTTTCTTGGCACGCGGCCTCACTGTGTATGTGGCTTTGTCAGTCCTTATGGTTAGACTTGAATTTACAGGGACACATCTGCCTCTAATCTCCTACTTTAAAATTTGCTCTTACACTAGGAATTAAATTGACATTTTTGGAAAAGGCACCCAAATGTCTCTCATATATGTTCTCACCTTGTTCATAAGTAGATCCACTGGAGTGTGTAGTCACTGGTTCTCTGAAATATTCCTAGATATTACCTGATATTCACGATATAGTAAAAGTATTCATGCATACAATGATAAAAACTGGATAATTGCTACCCTTACATGAAAAGGTTTATTTCAAGAAAGACCTGACTTTAGTACTAAAATACCCTGAGCAGGAAAAGTGCAATGTATATTTTGGTGTTTTGTTTTTTTTTTCAAGCCATGAAGGTGTCATGTTTCAGTAAATCTTAGTTAACAAAATTAGAATTGTCAATAAAACACTCCCGTTGCACTCCTACTTAAGAACTCAAGATATCCAAAAGTCGAGTTCTGTAAGTTAACAAATACTTTTATAAACAATCAAAACGTAAGTCATAATGAAGTCTCAGATCACCAAGCACATGCCACAGGGAGCAAAATGAGGAAAAGGAAGCATGACCCCAGGCAGAACCCAGCAGGGAGCACATTTCCCCACATGCAGAATTACTCATCATGTAGCCAGGAAGAGCAAGAGGCCCAGTAAGAAACTGAGCTGTCTGAAGGCACAGACCTGAGGACTGACACGAGGAGTGTGAACATCTTCTCTCAGGCCTGTGACCTTCCACCACGTCAACCATGGGCTTTCCCAACAACACTCAAAACAGCTTCAGCTAAATCAGAAACAGTTATCAGATGGGGGCTCAAGAACCAAGTTTCTCCAACTGCCTGGTTTGGATGAAGCATTCGAGCGCAGGACAGTCGCCCTCCCCCTAGTCTTCAACAAAGGTTAGATGTGAAGTCTGAAAGTGCAACCTGGCTGGTACTTAACAGGTCACAGAATCCTGAAGGTAGTAAATGAAACTTCCTGATCTCAAAACAGTTCACATTTGCATCTAAAAATGCTACAATGAAACCACATGACTCCCTCCTCAGAATGTTTCATGTGACATCTCCTTGAAGTGGCTTTCACTTTGGCTCTGTGGGGCTTCCTTTCTTTGCTTTAGTGACAGAAATACAGAAATGAATTTAAGACAGCGAAGGCCCTACAGTGAAAGCCAGCACTGTGAAGTAACTAGCAGTAGATTCATTGTTCAGTTCTCAGCAACAGGAGAAAACTCAAAACCCAAGAAAAATGTCTCCTCTGAGTATCTCATAGAAAGCACAACCTCGATGTTTCAAATCGGTAAGGCCTCATTTATACTCCAATGGTATTCTTCATGGGCTTTAGATATTTCCAAAATGGAGAAAAATAGCCACACCCCCATCTTACTGCCCCCTCCCACTAAAAATACATATAATTTCAGCAGCAACAGAACTTTATATAAAAACAAGTCCTTGTTAGGGGAGGTGTGGGTGGGGGTGGGGTGAGCTCAGTAAAGAGTCAGCGAGCAGAAAGCCCTAGGATTCATCCCAGAGCTAGATAAACTGGGTGTGCTGACTTGTGCCCCAATCCCTGCACCACGGAAATAGAGAGGAGGATCAAAAGTTCTAGGTCATTCGCAGACACACAGCTATGTAGAGGCCCGCTTGGGCTACAAGAGACCTTGTGTCAGGCCTGAAGAATTACGTTAGGGTACTACTTCTTCAGAAGACTCAAGTTCAAGTTCTTAACAACCACTATGGGAGGCTCACAACTGTTTGGAAATCTAGTTCTAAGGGATCCAATGCCCTGAGCGGGACTCCAGAGACAACAACATTCATGTACACACGGCTACAAATATGCAAGTGTCGCTGTTGCAATGGAGAACCTGCCTCAAAACAAATTCATCTATAAGCTTCAGGAGTCATCGCTGAATAAACAGGCACTCAAGGACCCACTCACTACAGACCTCTTAGGAATGAACCCATCCTCTGGAAAGGCAGACTTCAAATGGCCTTAGTGATTTGAAAATAAAAGCTCAAAGAGTACAAAGTCACTTCATGGGTCACTGGATTACTTTGAGCTGGAGACTGTGAAGAGACAAAGGGGCCTACAAAGGAATAACGTCTTCTCCCCCAAGGAAAAGGTTAAATAATATAGTGCATAATACTTGCCAATAAGAAACATTCTCCACCCAGTGTTCCTGGGAAACCGATTTCCCTGACCTCCGCCATCACTATAACGTGCAGAATGAAGTCCCTGGACTTGATGTGTGTGGAAGGGGTATGCGTACAGGGCCTTGGGATCAGATGAGCATTCGCATGTGCAGAGCGCACCTGTACACACGCATGTGGAAACCAGAGAACAATGTCCTTTTGCCTTCCTCACTCATTCTCGACTTCACTCTCCGCTTTGTGTTTTGAGACAAGCTCTCTCACCGAACCTGCAGCTACTCTATTCAGTTACACGGTCTCTGAGGTCCCGTCCAATATGGAGGTTATGTACAGCGTAGTCTGCTACATCTGGCTTTTACCTGGTGGTTAGGATGAGAGCCCAGGTCCTCAAGTTTGTACTGCAGGCGCTTTACTAACTGAGCCATCTCCCTAGATATTGTTTAAAGTATCTTTTCAAAGCTGTGATAAAGAAAAAGATACCAATTAGGTAAACTACCAGAGGGATGACCACCCAAGCACCTCCATTTTTTCTCGTTTCAGTTTTTAAAGTGTCTGTTTCTCCTCTCTCCCTCTCTCTCTGCCTCATTCCCTCTCCCTTCCCTTCTCTCTCTCTCTTTTCAAATAGAACCTACAAGTTGCTTCTTAACCCAACCCCATTTTTTCCAATATTCTACGTGCAGAACCTCCAATAGGAGTCTGAGGATGTGTTTCTAGTGGGAATTAATTTGGTAGCCTGGCTTAGGTAACTCTCAGATAAATTTACTCAGACACGAATTATAACAAAAATATTAAATGAATAAGAGAATATGGGTTAGTATAGCATGGTCAAATCCAACTGGGTTTATTAAATGCTGTGCTTAGAATTATATAGAAGTTACAAAGTCTACAGCAAAGATGGCCTACCTGGCTTATAAATTTACCACGTGAAAATTTCATTGAGACAGGATAGGATGGTAAATCAAAGTTATTACATAATATAATTTGATTTGGACTACATAAATTAAAAGTATGATCTTGAAAAAAAATGGCAGTATCACCATTTCTGTGATATTGATGAATTTATACACATATGAATACCTCGTCCAATTTGATTGAAGGTGTGAAAAGAGGGCAGAATTATATTCTAAGCATCTTAGGAGTCAGTTGGGAGGAGGAGTGTGTAAGAGAAACCCCAAAATTTTGCACTGCAGGAGGGGAAAACACATCTCAAACATCGGTGTTCCACTGTGTATGTGCAGGGCAGACAGCCCGCAGCTGGGGCTACGAGGTGCAGAGGTTCATAGAGAAAAGCTAAGGAGTCCCAGGCGCGCATGGAAGTTTAGTTTGGATTTAAGTTTATTTCCACCCCAGCACTGGTGCCTCAAGGTTGTGATGGTGGGTGAAGTATGGGGATGTCGTTTTCAAGACCAGCCTGGGCAACCCAGTGAGACAAAACAGACTGTGACTGCAGCTCAGTGATAGAAGCCAAGACCCAGAGCCAGATTTTTCTTATAATTAAAGGTCGATTACTATGTTTCAAACGACTTTGATCATAGAGAACTCTGACATTCTCAACACATCCCTGAATAAAGACTCTCTCTTCTGCAGCCAGGAACTGAAACTCCAATGAAGTGGTGACAAGATTTCAGTATGAATTAGCAAGTGCTTTACGATAAATAGGTTCAGACTTCAGATATTCATAAGGGTCAAATATGAGTAAAACAAAGATCAATAACTAATGGACAGAGCACTGACTTACTTCGGCTGATACCCTGCTTGTCTGGCAATCACAAACCCTGGGTTCAGTCTCCAACATCCCATAACCTGAGCATGGCAGAGGTAGCCCATAATCCCAACACTAGGGAGGTGGAGAGAGGAAGACAAAAGTTCAAACCCATCCTCAGTTACACGTCCAGTTCAAGACTACCCTGAGTCACCTGAGCCGGTATAATCTGTTCAAGTTTTGAAAAGAGAAATCACTCTAGACATCATACGAGAGAATTAATGTACACAAGTCAGACTGAAAGCAGAGACTGTTGTTGGAGGGTTGCTGCAACAGGGTAGACGTATTTAAAAGGTCTGAACTACTGAGTGACGTGTTTGATTGGATGGATTAATGATGGCAACATTACCAGGGCAGGAAACACCAAACAGATCCTCCACTTTATTTGCACCACACCCATGCATAGCAACTGTCATAGGGGTTGAGAAATCATTCCAGGGGGAGGAAAAAAAACAGGTTGTAAATATAGACGTGCTAGTCATCAGTCTACAAGCAGTCATCGGCCCTATGATTCGAAAGAAGCAAGACAGCCTGGAGGGTTGAGCAAAGAAATACAAGAATACTGACGTGTAGGACTTGGTCAAGAGGAGCTGCAAACAAAACAGAGGAGTAAATGCACGGAGCAAACAGCCCATCTGTTCAAAGAGAACAGAATCTGGACTATGGGAAGCCTTTAAGACCAATATGAACTGCCTCTCTGTAAGGGCACAGGCCCCCAAACCACCAAGAGACTGGTGAGCAAGATACAAGGAAACACATACCCAATGCAAAGACCTTCTAGAAGTAGAAAGCTTGGCTTTCAAAGGAGCTGTCTACTCAGGCAACGGCATCTACCACATCCCAAAGGCTCTTTCTGAACAGGCACCAGGCTTGGCGTTGCTACATGTAATTTCTCTCCTTGTCTCAAACTTGCACACTTAGCACTGTCACTTCTTTTGAGAAGAAAAAATGACTTCAACATGGACACTTGGCTTCCTGTCATGGACTTGCAGTGACATATAGAGAATGTGGGGCTGAGTTCCAGATTTATCCAGAAGTGAACTGAGGCCTCTCCCAACGATGGTAAGGTAGGTGGCCT
>NC_046156.1:22441444-22467191 GCF_011064425.1 Rattus rattus
TGTTCCTGCTTACAGGGATTAAGTTTTAAACACCCTAAAGCGGCAGCGGACTGGGAGAAGAGAAAGGGAATTTCAAAGCTTAGAGTATCAGGACAGTGGCCATCCTTAGCCAGCCAAAGGACATGGTACGGTGGACAGAGCCTACTGTGAGACGTTCCTGAGCCTCGGGCAGCTTAAAGGTCAGCATGCAGGCACAGGAAAGCCACAAACCAAACTGGAGGAACCCAACTGAAAGGGCTGGTGGAGCATGAAAGCAGGTTGACCATGATCAATGTTTGTTCAAGCCTCCACCTGCAAAGACTCCAGTAGCCTGACTTGGATTTAAAGTCCTGCTGATAATATCCAGAACGACCTAGAAACCACCCTGCGTGCCTAACGAGCCTGAGGAACGACGGTGCTGTGTTTACTAGGAGATGTGTTCTCTCGGAGAAAACAGACAAAGCGCACTCTTTGGAACGCAGCAAATTCATTTTCGGAGGGATCAGACTGCAGACGGGAGAAAGTATTTCTTGTAGGAAGAGATGTCCAGGATGGCAGGATGAGTAAGAGGCCCGAGGAAGCAGGAACAGGGAGATCCCTCTCACTTGATTGGAGCCTGAGATGGCGCTGT
Source organism: Rattus rattus (assembly GCF_011064425.1). Lineage (NCBI taxonomy): Eukaryota > Metazoa > Chordata > Mammalia > Rodentia > Muridae > Rattus > Rattus rattus. The sequence goes on from NC_046156.1 coordinate 22,442,055, forward strand.
TCTCATCCCTCAGGAAGTCCTGACAGGGATTCCAGGTTAGCAGTCGCTTTAGCTAAAATTCAGCTGCATGTTCCAACCACCAGATTCCAATTTGCCTGACACAGACCCAGATCTAAATAAGACTAAGAGATAAAAAATAAAATAAAATAATAAAATAATAAAATAAAAGTTGGGTGAGTTTCTGTAACCGGTGGTAAACTATAGTCCCAAGGTTACTTCCAGCATTAAAAAAAAAAAATCTCATAACTCAAACTAAATTTTTTAGTGTGCATGTTCACATTTACACACAAAACAAGTCCTGTTTATTCTAAGATTGCAAAATAATCTATTCTTGTGTTAAATGTCCCTGGCCCTTTTTTCCCTTCAATTTGTGACCTAAATCTCGGCTGCTTCCAAACACTGGCTCATCTGAGATCGTAAGTAACCCGAGACTGCAGACTTTGGTTAAAGCACAACCCAGCCTTTTCTCAATCAGAATTCAAAATCGCTCGGGTCCCTTCACAATTAAAAATCCTTTCGGCCTCGTGGCGCTCCCGAAACACTCACGAGTTTTACACATCTGTGTGGGCAAAGGTATTGTGGAACAAAGCCAAACAAAAAGGGCTCTAACCAGAAGTGGGTGCAACAGGAGGATTCCTTTCCTGTTGGTGAATACAGAAAGTCATAACTTAATAACAATATTTCACCCAGGCTACTGTAGTTCCCTTCCTCTTAAATGCCTTGAAATGAAAGTAGTTCTGTAGAGGAGAGACAGAGTTGACACACTGGGGTATCTGTTTTTAGCACAACAAAAAGAAAGAGGAGCTTGGCTAGCCCCGGTGGACCTGCTTGAAGGAGGCACACAAGGCAGAGTGATGGCTAGAGTTCCAAGAGAAAGGGACTCAGGGAGGATGCCTCACTTCTAGGCCTCCCCGGAGGTGTGAATTCAAGGGCTCAGTTCTTCTGACACTAAGGAGGCACAGTCTGGGAGGATTGTGTGCATCCTCTATTATTCAGAAACTGGCCCCAAAAGTCTACTACCGCTGTATTTGTATTGTATCAGCCACGTCCTATACAAATGTGTGAGGTCTTACATATGTCTGGATCCGTACACTTGCAGTTACAAATCTGCATTTGTACACGGATGCCTGATCAAGGCCTCACAACTGGTAGTCACGTGGCCTTCCTGCAACTTAGTCTCATCGCTAATTGAAAAGGAAACCCCATCTCCCCTCCAACCACTGAGGAAAATCCATCTGCACACTTTCCCCAAGCCCCGGTGCTAGGCATGCAATCCAGTGCCTTGTGCACACTAGGGAAGCGCTCCTGCACTGAACAAAGCACACACCCTTCTGTGCATCTTGTAACGGACAGAGATCCACTTAAAAACAACACCCACGGTCCAGTCAGGGATATGTCTGCATATTGACCACTGGGCAAGTAACCACAGATGCTCAGGTAACACGAACACTGCATAATCCCCAGTAAAACTCCCGCGGTGGCTCAACGATCAAGAAATCATCAGATGTCCGTAACCTGACCTCGACTTAAGTTGCACAAAACTTCAAAATAGAACTCCATAACTTCAGAACTTGAAATGCATTTCAGTTTTTCTATTAATTCATACACATAACAATTACAGATCACAGTCCTATTGCGTAGCACGCTCCCTGCTTGAGCTGAATCTATAAAAACAAATGGAACAGAATCTTCCTCTCTCTAGGTCAGGGGTCCTCAGCCTTCACGATGCTGCAACCCCTTTAATCCAGTTCTTCACGGTGTGGTGACTCCCAACCCTGCAGTCATTTTCACTGCTACTCCATAACTGTAATTTTGTTATTGTTGTGAATAGTAATGTGAGTATCTGTGTTTTTCCAATGGTCTCAGACAATCCCTTGTGAAAGGGTCATTGACACCCTCAAAGGGGTCACACAGCACACTGGTTGAGAACCACTGATGTAGGGCTTTTCACTTCCTGAGGAGGAGAGGCAGACAAGAAAACAAACCATTGACACAATCTGCCACCACCCAGCAAGGGGTTCCCTAGACTTCAGCTGAAGGTGTGAGGAGGGGCGCAAGAGAACAGGAGGCGAACTGAAGACTCAAGGGCAGGAACTGAGTGACCAGAAGAGCTAGTCCTATCCCAAGAATGAAGCCCACCCAGGAGAGGTTAACATTAGCTATGTGTGTAACAAGCTAACAAGCCTAGACTTCATCCTTAAGAAAAGAAAAGTTTCAATTTCTCTGTTAAAAGCAAAGAGCAGCCCAACACTGACTCGAGTTCTGTCATTTTAAAAGTGCATATTACACTTTTAGTTGAATCTGATAAGATGTCATTGCTTACAAGATAACTTAAAAACAAATGTCAACAGATGGCTCCGAGCCCACTCAGCAGAAACAAGGACTCAGCGGAGTGGGTGCCATGGCTTTTAACTTCTCGTGGCCCGCACATCTTCCAGCTGGATGCTGTCCATGGCATTTCAGGGCCAGAAGATGACAAGAGGCAACAACAGCGAGAATGGTACTTCTAAACACACACACACACACACACACACACACACACACACACACACACACACACACACACACACACACACACACACACACACACACACACACACACACACACACACACACACACACACACACACACACACACACACACACACACACACACACACACACACACACACACACACACACACACATATACACACACACACTCACACACACATACACACACACACACACACACACACACACACACACACACACACACACACACACACACACACATACACACACCAGATAATAATAAATCAAGATGCACACAAACGAGGGTTTGAGTTTTGCATTTTAGTTTTGACTTCTTTCAAAATACACCAGGTCATAATCTTAGGAAATCCAAGGCTGGGCAATAATTAACATAAAAACCATCTAATAATCCCACGATCCGATGAATAATGTATCTTCCCAAATATGTCAATAACTGATGGCTTTAACTGATTGCTAAAATCAGTATTTTATTACAAAATAAAGTGTTCAAGTTCAAACAAATAATCTCAGATTTAAAAAAAAAAAATTAACTTTGAAATTCCTCAGACATGGGCAATTAAAATGACCCAATAAGAAAGCTGCCCTCGGCACAGCTACGACGTCACCTTCTTTCTGGCGTCTCATCCTCCAGTTCCTGAGTGGGCTGAAGAAGGAATTTTCCAGTCACCAAATACAACCATTCACAAGGAATCGGAACTTGAAAGGGAGAGAAGATTCAAAACAAACAGAATCTGTCTCTGTTTATAGCTTCAGACAACACATGAAAACCCCACAGTGGTCAAACCATTCACGGAGCATTTACTGAGTACATAACAGGGGTCGCATTGACCAAACTTTCAAAACAAAATTCTGAATAGGAATATTGACGAATGTTATGCACGCCTAAGTGCACACAGCAACCTAAGATACAGGTTAGAATCTGATGGGCGGCAGCTTCCAGAACATTCTGTTATTCTATAGAAATAAATGCACCTTTTGAATCAGAACCAGTAATTCCTCCCAAGGAGGAAAAGCTGAGGAAACACAGTTGCTATGGAAAGAGAATCTCTGTGTGTCTTAAGACTAGGTGGCTCCCAACAATTATTTTCCTTAATTTACACCAAAACACACACACACACACACACACACACACACACACACACCGCCCCCTTCTCTCCAAAGGCCAACAATAATTCTTCCAGTTTCATCATGTTGGCCGGTGTCTGAAATTGATGACCATAGAGAGGTGGTGTGTCACTATCAGGAGGTAGCATCTAGAAATTTCTGATAGCTGCTTAAGGCTCGTGCTCTTCTGCAGACAAATTCAGCACTTCCAGTTGCAAGACACCAATGTTCACAGAAAGCCAGAATGAAAGTCTGAAAGCCAAGCTGCAGTATCTTTTACTATGAGAGTACAGCATGGATTTGGAAAAAAAAACACCAAGTTCTGTCATGTTGTGTCCTACACACTGACTACCGGCCCCTTGCATTTCCGGGTAGCTCATCGTCACATCGCAATACAATTGGGTATGAAGGTCTCAAAAATATCGACTTTAACTTAAAAAAAAAAATGGAGCTTTTTTTTTTTTTACCATTTATTCACTTGCTTAGACAGGACTGAATTCTGCCACGTTAGCACACACTGAAAATGTATTCCAGACCCTAGAAGCATGAATGGGTCCCCAAGTTGGTGGTGCATCAGATTTTCAAACTTTCAGTCTGTACACAGGGAGAAAGATATGTTCTACTCCATGAACACATGCTATATGAACATGAAACAACTGATAATTTCATATATGAGGTATAAGTGCTGCAGAGTGAAATAAAACAAATGCTGGAGCAGTCAAAACACAAGCTCTAAAGACTGAGCTTACAAGCCTAAGTCCAGGTCCCTCTCCTTGCACAGCCACAGCCTTTAAAAATAAAAAGTGATAGCTTTGGTGATACTTTCCCTGAATTCCTCCAGAAATTAACGTGGAGAACAGCAGCATTGGCCAGTGGCATTATTAGGAACTCAGGCAGAGGCTTGCCACAGGAACTTCCAGATGAAAGTGCTTTTCAGCCGAGTAGACTGCTGCATCTCTGGTTACACACCTTAAAGGAAAGACATGATCACCAGGATTTCTTCAGTAAACCTCCTGGCAAGATCAAGTAAGATGATAACATGTTCCAAAACGTATCAGCAGAAGGGTCCATTTTCTGCTAATACAGAAACAGAACAAATACGTCTTTACACAGCCAGTGATATGGGGAAGCAAAGTAGCAAGGACAGGTGCCAAGAGCCTAAATCGAACAGAAAGTGTCCACTTGTAAGCAAGAAGAGCCCCCTTACTCACAGAACCCATTCCCTTACCTGCATTCTCGTCCCCCTCCCTGGACCCTTTCGCCTGTTCTGCCTCCATTTCTTTAGTTACAAAGAATCGTGACATCAAGCTACTGTAGGATGGCTTTGACTATTACCCCTTCTGACCATTCCAGAGTGACCCGCAAACACATAGCATGTAGTTCTCCATCCACAGTGGGAGAACTGCCCCTGCCAAGGAAACGCCAGTGTTCTTTTTCTACCCCACACCATAGCAGAAGGTTGCCTGGTAAGTTTAAGCACATAACCTACAATTACAGAAGAATTCGAGATCTGAGCACAACCCTCTTGACTATCAAGTGATTGCTGCCCCATTAAGTTGCTGAAAATTGAACTCAATTATCTTTTCATGATCATAAAAATTTGCTGCTGAGTCATTCGTTGCCTACCTTCATAATTCCTAAAGTTCCAGCCTTTTCTGACAAAGCCTTCAGGACGTCCATCTAGACTCACTAAAGGCTGTAACTAAACAATGCCGTTTCCCAAGGCCAACACTCCAAAGGGACTCTTTATTTGACCAAATCATTAGTTTCAACTTTACACAGTGGCACAGAAAAATCAGGGAAAACCTCCGATGACAGCTGTCAAAGCCGACTGCGGAGCAGAAGTCACACTTTCAGGTCCTATAATTATCATTTTAAGCAGGTCAGGAAGAATAAACTGATTCAAAATGACACATTTGTACCTAACACCGATATCAGCATAAATCACATTAACTGCATTCTAAGGCAGATAGATTGTTGCCTTTTATGGGCCATCTAATAGAGTGTCTATTTAAAGCAAAGGTTCATTTCTGTGCTATAAAACAACAACATTGTATTTACTTCTCCTAGAAGTTAATAATATTTAGAGCCATTGGAATTTCCCTAAATCTCCCTTTCTTACAAACCTTTGAAAACATTGCATCTGTGTTACCTTTACTCTTTAAGAAATCCTGAAAGTAAATGTTACAGAATACATCAACCCAATTGATAGTTAGCATCACCGATGTGTATGCTGTTCGCTCAAGGATATTCATGTCAGGACTCTGTCATCTGTGGTAGCAGCTATCCTAGCAAATGCCTTTCTTAACAGTTAGTGCCAATGTAAACTCTACCCACCAAATACTGATGTTTAACGATAATGGACTTAAATCAATTATACTATATTCCAAAGGAAGGCTGGACAAATGAAATCAATTGACTGGTAGCAAATTAATTAATCGATTCATTAAAATGCACGTAAAATAAATTTGGAAAGAGCTCTACTTCATAGCCCCACCACTTTGTTTCCTTTTACAAATACAACAGTCATTAGTGATTTGCCAAATTCTTGTTTTCTTTCTGAAACACCAGTGCCCCTCAGCTATAAACACTGATGGCTTACATCATCAGTTACTTAGTAACAGTCTGTCCACTCCTGCATTCTTGCTTCTGTGATCTTAGACATCTTCCCAGAATCTCTCTACCTGTACCTGATTACATGAAGAGCTCAAAGGTGACAGGGTGTGCAACAGCAGCTATCGTCCCCAAACCGAACGCAAACATCTACAGAGGAGAACCGAGCATAGTCTACGGGACTCTTCCCAGGAATCTACCCTCTGACAGCCTGCCAGACTCTGAAAAGTCTATTATTATAATCAGTTTGGGATAAGGTAAAAGGCCCATTATAAAATATTTGAAGATGAGAAAAGAATTATGCAGAGCCAGAGCACTGCCACAAACACAACATCAGTCTAATCTCCTCCAAATACTTCTATCAAAGGGCAAACTTTACAGCCAATGGAACCTTACAGAGAGGACAGAGAAAAACAACCAAAAACAAAAGTGTCAATAGATTTCTTGAGCATACTACAGAGGAAAGAAGGCAATAGGATATGTTGGGGGTGTGGAAGAGAGCTAGCCACCCTATTAACTTCAGTCTTGGACTGATTCCAGTATTCTCCGTGTAGCTTTCAAACATGATGTGAGTCAGACATGGTGCAGCACTCCTGAAATCATCTCTGAAGACTGAGGCAGGAGGATCTTGAGTTTGGAGTAAGCCCTCGACATATACACAGTCTTTCTCAAAACAAAGTTTGCATGCTCCAATGTATAAACAAACAAACAAGCAAATGGATCAAATTATCCTGGTTCCCAACAAACAGAATGCCAAAACAGTTTCTCTGAATTCTAACAACTTTTACATTTGTTTTTAAATTTAAGAACAGTCAAATAAACCAACAGATGATTCGCTAGTTGAGGTCATTGTTCTCTGGAAATAATCTAACTGAAGGATTTCTTCTTGAAGTTTAAAGACTCTGTACATGATATAGCTGACTCGAGAAGCGTCTATACCGCCATGGTGTTGAAGCTAAAACTTGACCTACCTTTCTAAGGTTGCCTTCTGGAAACACAAATCAAGAGAGCTGCAGAAAGCTGCTGTCCTATTACTATAAACAAAACCACAAGCACAGAGTCACTTGTAAATAGCAATTTGTCATCCGGCAAAAGCCAGATCATAGCAACAAAGATAACTGTAGGAAAAGGCCCTGCATGCCAAAGGACTGGTCTGAGTATTCCTATAGGTATCAAGTACAGCTACCGATACATTTTATAAGAGGAGACAGGACCTCAAGAGCTCCTCAAAGATAAGCCGCTTCCTGTGTTAAGGAATGACTTCGAGAAAGACAATTGACATGAGGGTTTCAGAAGATATGAACTAAAATAATGTTTTGTGTACTGCATACTACTATGTCCACTTTAAGATGAAAAATAATTCTGTGATTTTTTTTTCCCCACTCAGCATACGTGTTCCTTCCCACTTGTTAAATGTGGGTATAATATTCAAGGGGATCAAAATAGATTATCGTCTCAAAATTCTAATCCTGAAAGTCTTATGCATGACAAAATGTTGTCTGGAAGCCTGTGTCAGGACTTTTAAACCAATGACAGAAAATGTGCAAGAAAGCATGAGAGAAACAAAGCAATGGCAGGGTGCCCATCTGAAAGTCAGGACTCATCAATATTTTTTTTTCTATAAACAAAATCTTCCAGTAGAATCCCTATCAAAACGAGTGGAAGATTACAGTAATGTTTCCTATTTTGAATCTGCAGCACACACGTATATATCACTTCTGAAAAAAAATACATAAATCAAAATTTTGGAGTTATGGGTGTGCCTACATACTAGTGGAGGAAGTCCTTTATAAAACCCGACACTGAAGCATGAGGCAAAAGAGCTATGGAATGGTTGGACGCTGGCTCTGCCTCTTAACTGGTAAACATATCAAGCAATTAGCTTTACACGATTTATTTGCTGACAATAACAATGGATATCTACGTTTTAGAGATACACACTTTAGAAATCCCCATTTGACATCTAAAAGGGAAAAATGTGACAGGACTTTTTTTTACTACCAACACATAGTGTCGTCTGAATTGTAAACTATTACTTTGTTTAGAAAACAAAGTATCTTTGCCTTGGAACTATGCCTCAATATCACACACTAAGGAGATACTGATCACCGCACAAGACCGTTGTGCACTTAAGGCTCTGGCACCAATTTTTTTTTAACAGAGCTATCCCTATTCCCTCTCTATTTTGACCGCTCCATGAATCCTACTTTGAAGTAGGAATGATTCCAATATAACCAAAAGGAGTGAAGATATTTTATTCTCTCACAAAAGGAACATAACACACACCCACACAAAGCACAACACAACACAACACAACACAACAACTCAAAACTTTAAATGCGGAGCAAATGTAAAAGTATCCCCTGGCGCAAGTATCCTTTCTTAAAGCTCCTGAGAATATGTATCATGGTCTTAGGGCGGCGCCGGGTTACTTTCACCTAAGTGTTCCTGGAGCAAATGACTTGATTGCTTTGCACTCTAGCTAAATGCTCTGCTGCATAAGATACCGTCTCCGATCACATCACACACACACACACACACACACACACACACACACACACACACACACACACACACACACACACCCGCCCCCATCACTCCTTCCAGTTTCAGAGGCCCGCTCTGCACAGGCTGGTGTCCATCTTAGCTTTGCTGGGAACACTGACCCCAAGAATAAGTGTCACTACTTAATCCTTTCGAATCTGCACTTCCTCCCCCATTCCGCGCTGGAATACAGTGAGATTGGTGGGATCCCTCCAAAGGATAGAAAGGGCAACCACGTTGTCCCCTTCCTAACCCCAAGCATCCCCCGGGGTTTTCACCTAGCTAGCAACCCAGAGCCATCTCAGCCAGTTGTACACATACAAGTCATCCCTGGCAATAAAGACAACCAAATAGCCTGTTACCAAGGGGGTGTTAGAAGCTTGGGGGAACGGAGCATGGTGAGCTCCCCCCCCCACACACACACACACCCCAGAGGTGTGCACCAGCAGGGAACCCTTTAAGAGCAATGACAGGTCGGCGGCAGTCAGCCATGGGTGGCAAGGGAGGTCGACAGAGGATCACCACCGCTCGCGTCGCTCCGGGCCTGCGGGGAAATCCCGGGGCGGCGGCGGGGGCTCTGGTCGTCCCCCGCCTGGCGCTGCCCCCACGCGGCCCCGGTCCCCCCCCCCCGCGGCGCGCGGCAGCCGGAGCTGGGCTCCCCCCACGCTCTCCCGCTCTCTCGCGAGTCCTGTGCAGGCCCTTCCCGCGGAGGGGGAGGGGGCGCCCAGGGAACTGCTGCAATGGAGCGCCTGGAGCAATGTGCCGGGGCGAGCCAGTCCGCGGCAAGCCACGGCCACATAAAAATGCCCTATTAATTTTTTAAAAGCCATAAATCACCTCCCCTCCCTCTACAAAGAGCAAACCATAAACCCGATCCCATGCAAGCCCGCGAGCAGCCACCCACTTCCTATTTCTGTCACAGCAGCTACACCCTGCCAGCAGTCACCCCCACCCCGGGCGCCCCCTCCCGCCACCGCCTCCCAGCCACTCAGCCATTTGCCAACTGCTGCCCCCCGGTCCACAAAAATAAATAAATAAAAATAAATAAATACATAAATAAATGCCCCCATTAGGGCCGGGTGGGCGGTGTGGGGGCAGGGCGCGGGGGAGGAGGGGATCGCCTCTTGCAGGAGATCCTAGAAGGTCCCCGGCGCTAGCTGGAGAGGGACAACCGGGGCGGGGGAGGGGCGGACGGTCGCCTGCGGCACTCGGTGCACCCCGGGCCGCCGCGGCGCTGCGCTTACCTTTCACCACCCTGTCGGTAGTCGACAACTTGGGATCAATCGCCTTGGGCTCGGACATCTCCAGTCACCGGGAGGGGGGGGACAGCGACGCGCTGCTCGTCCCGTCCGACTGCACACCCCGACCGCACCGGCGGGCCAGACACTCAGCGCCGCCGCCGCCGCGCTGCAAACCGCTCGGCTGGAGCTCCGGGCTCTGGGCTGGCTCGAAAGTTACTGCCGGCTCCGCGCGTCCCTCCTCCGCCGCCGCCGCCTTCACTCCTCCTCCGCCGCCACCAGCCCCGCCGCCTCGCTCCGGGCTGCGCGTGTGTGCTGGTTATTTATTTATTTTCTGAGCACGCCTCCCGGTTCTTCTTTTATTCTTGGGGACGGGGCGGGGGATGGGGAGGAGAAGCGCACGCGAGCACCCACCCCGGCACCGACACCGGGCGCCGCGCAATGGAGCCCCCACGCGCGCACACGGTCGGGATTAAGACCGATCACATGGGGAGGGCCGGGGGCGAGGGAGGAGAGGCAGGGCCGCGGATGTCAGCGCCGCCAGCCGCGCCTCGGCTTCCCGGTGGTGGAGAGGCGGCTGCCGCTGCGGCCGCCGCAGCTTCCCCACGCCGATTGTCGCCGGGCGCCGCCGGGGCCGCGGCAGCCGTAGACGTCCCGCCGCCGCGCTCCTCCGCGATCCTCCTCTGCCTCGCGGCGCCGCTGCTTCTCCACGCACAGGAAAGAGCCGCTGAGCTCGGTGGACACAGTCCGGGGCACAACCTCGCCTTCGCCGCCGCGCCGGCCGCCGCCACCACCGCGCCCGCCTCCGCCTCCTCCCCTTCCTCCTCACCGCCCCCGCCTCCAGCGCCAGGGCCACCTCCTCCTCGGGGTCCGCCCCACGTTGCACATCGCAAGCTCATTGGCTGGGGCGCGCATCCCTCATCGCTAAGGCGGTGGTCTGTGTGACCGCCCCGCCCCCTGCTCTGTTTTCTTCGGGGTGCCAGTCAGTCCCGCGGGCCTGCAGCCTCCACCGCCCTGTGGCCGCTCAAGTGTCACTGGAGTGGGCAGAGAGGAGGGAGGCTGGGCTGGGAGTAGGGCCCCGGAGGAACTGGGCTGCAGCGTGTCACCACGCTGCCGGTTCCCGAGGTCCCGCACACACTCCCGGGTGTGTCGCGGCCGCTGCAAGTGTGTGCATGGCCCGCAGTAGTGAGTTCGGAGACCCAGGAGGGAGAAAGAAGGAGCGCCCGACGCTCCGGGCAAGCGGCGCAGCTGCTGTCGCTGCCGCAGCTGTCCAGGGAGGATCGCCAAGGAAGGCGACGAGTAAACAGCTTACCTTGGGGAGACAGCTCTGCCTGGGCTAGGTGGATGCGGATTACTGCTGCTGGGGTGGTTAGGACGCGTGCACAACTTCAAGGGAAGAGGCAAAAGTGTGTTTGGGGCGCTGCGGGACGCGGTGACTGGCTATCCAAGGAGGATGGCAGCGGACTGGAGCCTATGTGACCCTGGCTATGTTCAGTGACCCTGGACGCCCTAGGGGATAAGAGGAGTCAGAAAGACTCAGGAGAGGTCTCCTTTTCCCTGTTGACTGGAGCTAGCAGTCATTGGTGTGGGTAGGTGACACTAAATGTCGTCCTGCTCCTTCCAGTCAGTCACTGTAGGGTCTTAGCCTGTTGCAGTTTCTCACCAGTCTCTCATAAGGAAGAAAATAAGGGACAGAGTATGAAATGCTGATGGCCCAGGTAGATCCTTTCAAACAGTTCTGGTTTAAGGAAGAGACGTCTCTTCAGAATGTCTTCTGGGCACTGGCCTACCACAACTCCAAGGACCAGCAAGGAAATTATGAAGAAAGCTGAATAAACTTCTCACCCTTGTCCTTCCTGTTTTACTTGCAAATTCCTTCAATATCAGGGTTTTCCCATTTCCTGAATTGGACTGTGGGCTCAATAAAAGGCCTACTAAAGGGTATATATAGCAAGCTGTTGGTGGCGCACTCCTTTAGTCCCAGCATCTAGGAGACAGAGGCAGGAGGATATCTGAAAGTTCCAGGCTAGTCTGTCCTACAGACTGAGTCCCAAGAATGCCAGGACTGTTCCACAAAGAAACTTGTGTTGGAGGGGAGGAAGTTTAGGAAAATGGAAGATGGAGCTGAGAGAACTGTTCTGGCCACAGGGGTCAGGTGAAACTCAAGTCTGAAAAAATAAAATTTAATAGCAGCCTGGTGGCCCCGGAGCACAATAACTAGGTAGCCTCAAGAAATTAGAAGGGAGGATGCTACAAGGCAGGCCTGCTAGTCAGAGGAAGGGATGAAGTAGGTGGGCACATCCCATCAGCAAAGGGAGGCTGCCCCTGGTGGCCAGATTTCTGCAGCTAAATTTGCAACCTCTAGGTCCCCTTGCTTTCAATAAGATCTATATAGCCCAGTGGAATTTTCGGGGAACATAAAATGATCTCCAAGAGGACTCTATACTCTCCCCAGTTAGGGGTTGTTGCAAACAGCCTCCTGGGCTAGAGCACAGCTAGTTGCCAAGGCAGATTTGGGAAGCTGGTCCCTGGCCAGATGACTGGAAGCGAGGGAAGGATGCCAAGACCTGTGGGTGAGAAGGGCCTGCTGCAGGAAAGACCTGGAAACCTTATCTGGGGATACTCGCTTTTAAGGCCAAGACTCCCTCCCCCACATGCTGCACACAGATGCAACTGTTATTTACAGGAACTCTCCCCTGGGCATAGGCAAGGCGCCCTGGAACTAGGATCAGAGGCTAAAGGTAGCAAACACACGGGAAAGTGTTATGACAGAAATAGGAACCAAATGTATACCTTTCAGACACACCCTTCAGTCCACCGCAAGTCTACCAGCTAGAACCCTGGCTAGAACAGCACCAAGCTAAGGTCTGAGTGAGTGGAAGAGAAAACAAATGGTAATCACTTTGCACAGCACATCTTTCTATCATCCGATGCCACTGCGTGTGTGTGTGTGTGTGTGTGTGTGTGTGTGTGTGTGTGTGTGTGTGTGTGTGTGTGTGTGTGTGTTTCCCGGCCTACTCAACCAGATAGCCAAGGTATCCCTGTCAGCCTGTCATCCCTCAGAGGCCAGCTCTCTGCTATGACTATTCTTTTCCCTTTCTCCTTAAATCCTGTTAGAGTCCTAAAACAGTTCTTGACCATATTCAAACTGACAAAGATTAACTTACATTTTGGAATCCACATTTTCAAGGTGACAGCTTCGGTGTTCAGGCACTGGCTTTGGAAATGTCCTTTGCTTATGGAGAGAAAGTAAAATTTTTAAAAAATGATTAAAAGACAGCATTTCATCCACTAAGAACAATTAATATGGTGTTCCTTCGTTTAATTATCTCTAGGAAGCAGCTTCCCTGTTTGGAATTCCATTTCACAGCCTGACCATGATGAGTCCATGTGATTGGTTCTTGGTATTGATAAAATGGGTAAAGTTGTCTGTGATGGAACACCTGATACACATCCTTCTGTCTGTTAATTCCTTCACCAGAATACAGATCTTTCTAAGACCCTGCTTTGGACACAGAATCCAACAGAGACAAGCGTTATTATTACAACATCAAGAAATGCTGATCACCTCCTTAGAAAGAATACATGAAGCTTTAAATAAAGAAGAACTAATCATTTTTTGTTAGTCACTAGAATTTCTAAGTGTACTCATTAGGACATTAATACACAGGTGTTACTTACTTTATTCCAAAGTAAAATGTCTACTAAAATACAGAAGTGCGACTTCTGTGTTATATAATAGAGCAACCAGATGACTAAAAACATTCTTACCTATCTTAAGACATGAGCATCTAATCTTCATTTCTGTAAACGAACAATTCATGTACCAGTTTCGTTTTGAACAACTGTGCAAGGTACTGTCTCATTTGTCAACAAATGTGAGAAATAAGTTATTCAGCCAGATAGTTCTCTTTTCAAGGTGCTGCTTGTCCCCCCACCCCCAGTAATGTATTATAAGCTCAATGGAGTGTCTTAATTAGGGTTTTACTGCTGTGAATAGACACCATGACCAAGGCAACCCTTATAAAGGACAACATTTAATTGGAGTTGGCTTACAGGTTCAGAGTTATCATCAAGGCAGGAGCATCTCATCATCCAGGTAGACATAGTGCAGGAGGAGCTGAGAGTTCTACATCTTCATCTAAAGACTATTGGGAGAATACTAACTTCCAGGCAGCTAGGATGAGGGTCTTAAAGCCCACACCCATAGTGACTTACTTCCTCTAACAAGGGCACAAGGCCACACCTACTCCAACAGGTCCATACCTTCTCCCTGAGTCAAACATATACAAACCATCACATGGAATGAATGTTGGAGGGCAGATCTGGGGGTTTGTAATACACAGCATTGAAGTACTTTTCCACGTAATTTTCTCCCACTGGTAAAAATCACAGACAGCAAAAAACAACTTGTACTTTTTATTATGTGCTGTGCTGGCATATAATTTTGTGTTTTGTGTCAATTTAACACAAACTAGAGTCATATGGAAAGTAGGAGGCTTAATTGAGATAATTCCTCTCTAGGACTGGCCGATAGGTTTACTTGTAGGACATTTTCTCAACTAGTGATTGGTGGAGAAGAATGCACTCCACTGTGGGTAGTAATACCATCTGCAGGTGATCCTGGAGTGTTTAAAGAAAGCAAATTTAGCAAGCCATGGGAAACAAACCAGTCAAAAGAACTCCTCAGTAGCTTTTCCTTCAGTTCCTGCCACCAGGTTCCTGCCCTGCTTGAGTTCCTGCCCTGACTTCCCTCACTAAAAAAGTAGCACTTGGAAGTAAAAGAAGAAATAAATTCTTTCCTTTGAAAGTTGTTTTCAGGCCTGTTGCTTTCTCATGGAAATAAAAATCCTAAGACATGCGCTTTGTTATTTCCCAAGGAAATAAATAAGTAAGTAAGTAAATAAATAAATAGTAGATAAATAAATAAGAAAAGGAAAAAGGAAAAGAAAAGAGAAATGAAAAAAGGAATTAAATATACTGTGTTCTCTATTTTATTTTGAAAATAACATCTTTTTCAGACTCCGGACATTTCCTTGGTTCACTAGAATAAAACCAACCTAGATCTCTATAATGTGTTTTTAAATTCAGTTGCTTAGCATTTTCTTGAGAAGTTATGTTTCTGCATTCAAAATTGAAATGGGAGTATAGTTTCCTCTCCTCGTGTGCCATTGTCTAGTTTAAGTAGCAGGGTAATGCTGGCTTCTTGGAATGAGTTGGGCAGTATTCTTCTCCATTCTCTTTGATGGAACAGTTTGAGGAATATTGATGTTGCTTTTTCCTTAAATAACTTGTAGGATTTGGTCATGAATCTATCTGATCCGTGACTTTTCTTTGTTAGGGTACTTAAAAATAAATAAATGAAATAAAGCAAATGAATGAAAACTTCCTGTGTCTCAGGAATCCCAGGCTGCCCTGAACTTACTACATAGCAGAGGAACATAACCTTGAACTTCTGATCCTCCTATCTCTACAGTAAAGGCTGGAATCGCAGGCATTTGCCACCATTCATCAGCATACTCAGTTACACACGATGCTGGGTTTCATGCAGACTAGACAAGCATTCTATCAACCGAGCTACACCTCCATCCCTATTTTCAATGCCATCGCTTATTGTGGGTTTAATTTGTTAATAGCACCTTGATCTAATTTTAGTAAATTGGACATGCTTAGGAATATATCTACTTCTGCTAGCTTTTCCAATTATTTGAAGCATAAATTTTCAAAATATTTCTCAACTATTAGAAATTATTCTGGGCTGGAGAGATGGCTCAGCGGTTAAAAGCACCCGACTGCTCTTCTAGAGGTCATGAGTTCAATTCCCAGCAACCACATGGTGGCTCACAACCATCTATAAAGAGATCCGATGCCCTCTTCTGGTGTATCTGAAGACAGCTGCAGTGTACTTATATATAATAAATAAAATAAATCTTTAAAAAAAAAAGAAGAAAAAGAAAAAAGAAATTATTCTAATATTCTAGGGTTTTTTCTCTTATTAACTAAGGTCTATCTTTTGTTTCATTAGTTTTGTCAGAAGTTATCAATATTGTTTATTTCTCCAAAAAAGAAATCAACTCTTTTAGTGATACTCTATATTATCTTTTTAGTTTTCATTTTATTAGTTTCAACCCTGATCTTTATTATCTCTTGCACCTCATTGCATTGGAGTTTGGATTATTTTAATTTTTCTAAGAGCGAGAAGTGCATCATTAGGTTATTTATTTAAGATTAGTCACATGTTTTAATCTAAGGATTCATTCATAGTTCTAAGAGTTTCCTTTCAAAACTTTTTGGATTGTATCCCAAAGAGTCTAGAAAGTTCTACTCTTCTTTTCATTTGACTTTAGAAACTTTTAAGTTTTTTCTTTGATTTCTTCAGAGGCTCACTGATCATTCAAGAATGTATAATCCAGTCAGTCTCCAAGCATTTATGTAGTTTCTGTGTTTTTTTTTCTTTCTTGCTATTGATTTCCAATTGTGTCACTTGAAGAGGAGATCAAGAAATTATTTTGACTCTTTGTATTTGTTAAGACTCTGTATATGGCCTACAATGTAGTCTCTGATAGAAAAGGTTTCTTGAACTACTGAGATATACTTTGTCTGCTGGTTGGAAGATTCTGTATTTATCACTTATGCTCATTCAATCTAAGGTATAATTAAACTCTGAATTCTTTTTTGTATGTTTTATTGTGCATGACCTAAAACAATGAGAGAGGGATAATGAAGTTACTCGCAAAACTCATTGCAATTTCAGATGCATTATTTTCTTTATTAATATGTAGTGTTTTTCTTTATCTCTTTTCATTAATTTTGACTTGAGATCTACTTCATTAGATATCAAAATAGCTGTACATGATTGTTTTTGACTTTCAGTCATTTTTGATAGAATAACTTCTATCCTTTGACTCTCCATGTCATGGAGATAACAATGTGGTTATCATTGCTAGTGAGATGTGTTTCTTGGAAACAGCAGGCAATTGTATCTTTAAAAGAAAATCCAGTTTTCCTACAAGAATACAATGTCTTCTGGATGCAGAAGGACTGACATACAGATGAACTCACAGAGAGGTCCGCAACATACACAAAGCCTGCACAGGCTTAAAACAGATAGAGTCTCAGTGGTCAGAGGGAGAGGTGGGAGTGAGTTCCCATCCCTAACCAAGAAACTATCTCCCGTTGACAAACACTTGCATAGGAAAAATCAATTTTCTCCAATGGAATTTCATAGGGCACCTAAGGCCTGATTAAGGACAAACTCCAAGCTCAGCAGTAGAGGACCAACACAGGTGAATTCAATGGCGATTTTGTAGCTGTATTTTGTCCCATCTTCTTTGTTTAGGCATTTTTTTGTCTTAGTGGTCTTTTAGTTGTATATATGCTTTCCAATTTTGTACTTTAATGGGTTTTATTTTGGTATGTGTTGTTTTAAATTCAGATTTGTTTTTTGTATATTCCTTTTTGTTTGAAAGAGAGAGAGAAAGAGAGAGGGGAGGCCTCAAGCTAGATGTTTGAGGATATGGTGGAGATATGAGAGAGGAGAAACCATGATCAGAATTTATGGTAACATTTTAATAAAATAAGCAAATAAAGAAATGTAAATAAAATTTAGTTGTACTTTTTTTCTAGAACTTGAATTTCTTTCTTTCTTCCATGTTACTAATATTTCACCCACTTATTTTTTATCTTTATCTTGTCGTTGATCCTTTTCACTGGTAACTTTTTGAAATCTACGTCTGGAATTTTACCCAATTCAGTTTGAGTTCGGTAGTTGAAAAATCATATTTCCCTGCTGCTTTTCTATTACAGCTATTTTTTAATTAAAATGTAAGTGTTTGTTAGTTTGAACTTCCCTTCTGATTTTATTTAGGGGTTCTTGTTCAAGTAGCCTGTTCTTGAAGGATCAGTCTGTAGCACCACTCAGAAAGGAGAAAACAGCTTTGGATGAAGCTTTGCTCCTCATTCCCACTCTGAAGCTGTGCTCAGCTTGGTTTTCTACTTTCCCTTGTACTAAGTCCCAGGTCTTGGTTAGTGTACAGCCTCCTTCCTCCGCCCCTTCGCCTAGAAATGAGTATAATGTTCTTGTCCTGACTCATTTGCACTGGCTCACATAAAGCCAGTTTCTATACGGCTGTCTTACTCATAAGTTGTCCTAGCAGATTTTTATTTTGCTAGGATCCATGGACAGTGAACAGCACGTATTTAGTATGAATCTACTGACTGTGTATAGCTATCAGGCCTTTGAAATATAGCATGCAAACTCTAAAATCTCTGATCTTATATGACAAATATTCAAGAGAGCAAAGATAGAAGACAGAAAAAGAAAAAAATTAAAAGCAATTACACATATAAGTGCATACCACAATGGAGATATCTGTGCAGCTGCACAGACAAAAGCTCTAGGGGAAAGGAATATTGCATATTATAAGTTTCTAAGGAATGAGATTCTTGCTTGTTCACATTTTTTTTTCTTTCTGGTTTTGGGTATTTTTTTGTTTTGTTTTCATTTTTTTGTTTTGTTTTGCTTTGCTTTGCTTTGGGTGTTTTCCTTTTTGCTTGTTAAGCAGTTGTCAAAAGATAGCAAGATAGCTGGAAACAGAATGAATTAGAAAAACCCACTGGGAATATATAAGGTCAGACTACATAGAGCATTATAGATCATTGGGATGCACAACATTGATTCCAGACTTGCATGACGGCGTTACAGGGGAGTGATACGACATAACTGAAGACACGAATGTAAATGTGGTGAGAGGAAGAAGGGAGAAAATGGAAAGGCGTCTACAGAAAATTGCTCATAATCCAAGCTAGAATGGAGGTCCTCTGGATTATACAGGTTAGAAGGAAATAGAAACATCTAACTTCACATGATTTTAAAAGTTGACTTCGTCAACTTGCTCACAGAATGGACACAGGATTTGCAAAGATTAAAAACAGTCAAGAAAAAAAAAAGTCAAGCAAACAAGAATCTGGGGGCCTGAGGAGATGGACTAGAGTAGTAGTTGCTGCTACTGAGGAATGAGCTGCTAGGAATACAAAATGTATTTTGTGTGCTGAAATGTGTTTAGCTGTGCTAGCCTTTGAGATTTTAACGACTTTCACTGAGTTAACTCGTGCACGCAAGACAGGCGTCACGGAGATGGATGACATGTATTTACCTGTTGTCTTCTCAAAATTAGAGATGTTCCTCACTAAACCTCCAGGGCCTGCAGCAAGCCAAGCGCATAGTAGGTGTTTATAATACGTTTTCTGAACGAATGAAAGTTCTGTTATGATGCTACTTCAATTTGCTTTTCTGATCTTTCTTCGTTGTTGATAGGAGAACAACTAAAATTTCGTTTTTAGATGTTTTACGCTTATAAAACTTAACTTTTGTCGTGACAGTTTGATCAGGCTCTCAGGTTAGGAAATGGAGTTAAGAAGTTCAGTTCTTAGCATGAGGTACCCTTGTCAGAATAAATGCTTGCTTGTACAGATACAGAGAGGGCACGGTATTTCCCATGTTTCTTTTTTTCCCCACATGTGCACAGGGGTCTATTGTTTGCAACATCCAAGCTCTCCCATGGTGAAAACTTGAAGTTCTTCAGAGCAGTCCCATTTTATTCCCTTTTACTAAGGAAGTATCTGAGGTCCAGCCCAAAAGGAATACCACCAGCTGCCTAAATTATACTGCATTTGTGTTAGGTTACCTCTGATGCCAGCATCCTTATCTTAGGTATAATGTTTAGTCACCTTATCTGCCAAGCAATCCTCAGTTGTTTGTCCAGCCACTGTTGCCATGAGGATACGCACCAGGAAAAGTGGACCTCTAACCAGGGGAGATTGAAGGACTTGTGACACTTTCCCGATCTTACTTGCAAAAGTGACCTAGGTCAATCAGATGCCATCAGTGAAGAACTTGAATCAAATTCACGGGGAAGTTTAAAAGAAAAGTATGCCTGGTTGAAGCTAAGGTAGCCAATGGCACATGACTCTCTGGAAGGTGTGTAAATAGTGCCATTCTGGAAGAAAGAGGGTGGTTAATGGCCAGGAATGCAGAGTAAGAAAAATTCTTAAAATCTGTTTCCTGTTCCTTGGTCCAGATTGTTAGCAAAGACTCCCTCAATGGAAGCTTTTTCAAATGATATGCACCTTACTAAGCCTATAGTGTGACTCCATAGGACCACTCACAGTCAAGGTGGTCTTTTCTACATCCCCTATTGAGTTCCAAGAGGTCATGTCTTCTTATTCTAATGCTAATGAAGCCCTTTGCTTCATTCAAAAAAGGACTCTATTCTATTCCTCATCTTGCCCATTTCAGTTTTCTCTGAGTTTTCAATATTTGGTGACAAAAAATCAAAAGAGTAAAACAGCATAAATGCAAAAGGAAGAAGGAAAGATAGATGGATTTTGACGAAGGATTCTAAGTAAGGTTTTATGCTCTTACTTATTCTCCATACCGGTCGCCATAGTTTAACTACTCCAATAGTTTAACTATCACTTGCAGTCTTTTGCAGATCTGGGCAGACCCATGAGCTGGCTTGCAGTCCCAGTGGCTACGATCAAATAGCACAAACACCAGTGGATGTTTCTACAGCCACCCAGCAGGAGAGCAGAAGGCTCAAGGAAGGTTGAGCCCCAGCTATGGAGAGTGCCTGCTAGAAGTGGCAGTCACAAATGACCCCACTCACATTTCATTGGCATGAGCTCATTGCTGGACCACACCTATCTTCACAGAGAGCAATGGTATGTGATCCTCTCATATGTCCACAGTTAGAGGAAAACCAAATATTTATAAAAGGTAGTAGTGCCCATTTGAATGTCTAAATAATCTACTCAACCCCACAGGACTGTCAGGCTACTATGTGACATCAGTAACTAAGAATGTGTCTTAACTGCATCTCACTCAGGAGAATACTCCTAAAATGAGGATGGTCCTGCTCTGCTCCATGGACTGAGTTTCTGTAACTCTACTCTATATGTTAGCCACTAGGACTCTCTTTGGTATTTGCTCATCTTCTCTGGTAACCTTATGCTCCTATAACAGATTACTTTTGTGAGTATTGTTTGTTATAGTCTTTCCAGACTCCTACCAAGCTAGGGTATCAGCTTCAGCATTCCCATGCCACTGTAGGTAGGAAGTGATAGAGTGGAAGCTCACAATAACTGACAATGTACAATAGGGTTGTAAAACAAACAAACAAGTTCTCTTCCTTTAAACGCTTTTTATAAATTATATTTTTGAGAATTGAATGACAAGACTCACTCACAAGAAGATAGGTTTACAGAAATCCCTCTGCCAGATGTGGACCACTTCCACATGCAACATGTAACACATTGTCGCCATACAAAGAAATGAAGCTAGAACTGAGCTACAAGTTTCCTCCCTGCTGGCTAGCTTTCACAGTGCCAAAGTTACTCCATGCTGGGAGTGAAAACTCATCGATGTTCTTACCCAACTGTGAACCCCGCAAACTACAGTATCAATCTGTCAAAAAAGGCTGCGCCTGGTTGAACAAAGGTGGCATGACTGTTATGGGGTTAAGCAACCCTTTTCTGATTAGTTACAGCTCACTCACAGAGAGGCATCCATCTTTGATACTGTATGCATCTCATCAAAAGCCCATACCTGTGGAGATCAACTAGCTACTAATGCTTAGCTAAGTTAACATAGCCTCAAACCATCTTCTAATATTTATACTTATATCCATAGGCAAATGCTATTCTCCATCATTATGAGAGAAACCTTTCATGGACCTAGTGAACTACTGTGAATGCAGGCACTCGTGGCTGCTCCAAGTGCTGAGAATAAGTAGTAGCCAAACATCTGAGCCGTGGACAAGACATTTGGATGCATGCTTGCACACCTAACCCAGAGGTCTGGAAACATTTTGGAAGAAAAGCCAGTAAAACTATAAGAGCTGTTAAACAGGGGAAGGGTAAGACAATGCCATCTACTGAGCACGCCACTGCCACTATGGATCATAAATTCACAGCAGTTACCATTGCCTATACTGGGCCTGCACAAAAATGGGTCTGTCAGCCGTCAAGCATGGATGTGGGAGTGGCCAATGAGGTCCCACCCCCTCTCCTGCCATCCCCTTTCCTGATATTCAGGCTACTTATTGATTCTGGGAGACAGAGAAAGGGGAGTCATTTTCTTAAGTTATGGACTCATTGGTAAGCTTCCCAGGTTCCAGTGGATAGTTCCAAACCTATGCTCACACAGACTGTCTAGCCCCAGTTAAATGATTTGGGTCATAATTCCGAATGGAAAGATATAAATGTATGAAAGAGACTGGAAAGGAAGGGAAGGGTTGGGTGGGAGTGTGAGGTAGATCAGAGAGGTTACAGCATAAAAGTGATAAGTATGTATTATGTATTAAATACTTGTATGAAATTGTCAACAAACTAATTATTAAGTAAATAACTCGTTTTAAAGTTCTTTTAATGTACCATAGCTACAAGTAAACACAGTTCTTTTCTCACTTTCATAGTTTTAAACATATTTTCTACAAATATGAATATATATTATATGATGCATATATATAATGTGTGACTAACACACTTTTGTGAGTCATAGCCTTTTTTAAAACATTAATAATGCAAATTTAATAATATATGAGTTTTTTCATTATGCTGGATTACTGTCAAGCAGTCTTTGTGGTTATCCTGTTTGGGAACTGTTTTAGTTAACAAAATATATTTTCCCCGTCTAATTTTGTTGCTCCTATATTCTTTTTTTTTTTGTTGTTTTGTTTTTGTTTTTCTCTTGGTGTCATTCATCCTTCCTGGTTCTTTTTTTTTTTATTATTATTATTAACTTGAGTATTTCTTATATACATTTCGAAAGTGTTATTCCCTTTCCTGTTTCCGGGCAAACATCCCCTCCCCCTCCCCTTCCTTATGGGTGTTCCCTCCTAACCCTCCCCCATTGCTGCCCCTCTCCCAACAGTCTAGTTCACTGGGGTTCAGTCTTATGGACCCAGGGCTTCCCCCTTCCACTGGTGCTCTTACTAGGATATTCATTGCTACCTATGAGGTTGGAGCCAGGGTCAGTCCATGTATAGTCTTTGGGTAGTGGCTTAGTCCCTGAAGCTCTGGTTGGTTGGCATTGCTGTACATATGGGGTCTCGAGCTCCTTCAAGCTCTTCCAGTTCTTTCTCTGATTCCTTCAACGGGGGTCCCGTTCTCAGTTCAGTGGTTTGCTGCTGGCATTAGCCTCTGTATTTGCTGTATTCTGGCTGTGTCTCTCAGGAGCGATCTGCATTCACATTTTGATCATCCGTCTTGAGTTTCATTTGTTCTAGGCATCTAGGGTAATTCAAGCATTTGGGCTAATAGCCACTTATCAATGAGTACATACCATGTATGTCTTTCTGTGATTGGGTTAGCTCACTCAGGATGATATTTTCCAGTTCCAACCATTTGCCTACAAATTTCATAAAGTCATTGTTTTTGATAGCTGAGTAATATTCCATTGTGTAGATGTACCACATTTTCTGTATCCATTCCTCTGTTGAAGGGCATCTGGGTTCTTTTCAGCTTCTGGCTATTATAAATAAGGCTGCTATGAACATAGTGGAGCATGTGTCTTTTTTTATATGTTGGGGCATCTTTTTGGGTATATGCCCAGGAGAGGTATAGCTGGATCCTCAGGCAGTTCAATGTCCAATTTTCTGAGGAACCTCCAGACTGATTTCCAGAATGGTTGTACCAGTCTGCAATCCCACCAACAATGGAGGAGTGTTCCCCTTCTCCACATCCTCGCCAGCATTTGCTGTCACCTGAGTTTTGATCTTAGCCATTCTCACTGGTGTGAGGTGAAATCTCAGGGTTGTTTTGATTTGCATTTCCCTTCTGACTAACGATGTTGAACATTTCTTCAGGTGTTTCTCGGCCATTCGGCATTCCTCAGCTGTAAATTCTTTGTTTAGCTCTGAACCCCATTTTTTAATAGGTTATTTGTCTCCCCTGTTGTCTAACTTCTTGAGTTCTTTGTATATTTTGGATATAAGCCCTCTATCTGTTGTAGGATTGGTAAAGATCTTTTCCCAATCTGTTGGTTGCCGTTTGTCCTAACCACAGTGTCCTTTTGCCTTACAGAAGCTTTGCAGTTTTATGAGATCCCATTTGTGATTCTTGATCTTAGAGCATAAGCCATTGGTGTTTTGTTCAGAAATTTTTTCCAGTGCCCATGTGTTCCAAATGCTTCCCTAGTTTTTCTTCTATTAGTTTGAGTGTATCTGGTTTGATGTGGAGGTCCTTGATCCACTTGGACTTAAGCTTTGTACAGGGTGATAAGCATAGATCGATCTGCATTCTTCTACATGTTGACCTCCAGTTGAACCAGCACCATTTGCTGAAAATGCTATCTTTTTTCCATTGGATGGTTTTGGCTCCTTTGTCAAAAATCAAGTGCCCATAGGTGTGTGGGTTCATTTCTGGGTCTTCAATTCTGTTCCATTGGTCTATCTGTCTGTCTCTGTAACAATACCATGCAGTTTTTATCACTATTGCTCTGTAATACTGCTTGAGTTCTGGGATAGTGATTCCCCCTGAAGTCCTTTTATTGTTGAGGATAGTTTTAGCTATCTTGGGTTTTTGTTATTCAGATGAATTTTCAATAGAGGAAGGCTACTGATTTATTTGAGTTAATTTTTATACCCAGCCACTTTGCTGAAGTTGTTTATCAGCTTTAGTAGTTCTCTGGTGGAATTTTGGGGATCACTTAAATATACTATCATATCATCTGCAAATAGTGATATTTTGACTTCTTCTTTTTCCGATCTGTATCCCCTTGACCTCCTTTTTGTTGTCTGATTGCTCTGGCTAGAACTTCAAGAACTATATTGAATAAGTAGGGAGAGAGTGGGCAGCCTTGTCTAGTCCCTGATTTTAGTGGGATTGCTTCAAGTTTCTCTCCATTTAGTTTAATGTTAGCCACTGGTTTGCTGTATATGGCTTTTTACTATGTTTAGGTATGGGCCTTGAATTCCTATTCTTTCCAGGACTTTTTATCATGAAAGGGTGTTGAATTTTTGTCAAATGCTTTCTCAGCATCTAATGAAATGATCATGTGGTTTTGTTCTTTCAGTTTGTTTATATAATGGATCACGTTGATGGT